>NW_023396754.1:0-135560 GCF_011125445.2 Fundulus heteroclitus
AAATTCTCCCAAAACAACTCTATATTTGTTTGACACTGTGTCCCCTCTTTGTTTCAGTCATATCTTATTAAGTTTTTATGTTTTAAGTTTAATGAAAACAAAATCAGTATCAAAGCAAATTTGGACAAATCCACAAAAACCTTTGTGGATTTGTGGTTGTTGTGGTTTCTTGTCTGACCAAAGTAAGACTGCGCAAAGCACATATTATATCTAAGAGCTCCTGCTTAAAATCTACAGGCCTCAGGTTGCATGTTAAATGTTACACCTTGTCTGAACAACAGACTAGACCAAAGTGTAGAAGAAAATGCACCAAAAGAACAGACATTCATACCAACTGTAATGCATGGAGGCAGTGGCCTGATGGTTTGGGCTCGTTTTGTATCCACAGGGCCTGAGCATCTCTTAGTCATTAAGTTAGCCCTGATGTCTCCTAGATGTGCATTTGAGGGCATCAGTCCATCAGCTCTAAATTTAACTAGCCCAGGAACTTCTTCAATAAGCACCAGAACTTTTAAAATAGAAGAGAATTGACGTGTCATAATGATGATTAAAATTCAGCCAAAATGAAATTTTGTGGCTGGACCTTAGAGAACTCTGTATAAAATTCATGCAGACATCAGCAAATACATAATTTAAGCAACATTTCTTCCAGTTTGAGTCACAAAAAAGACAGTTACCTCAGGTCTATAGCTTCTAAAAAAAAACTACAGCTATCGAAACATTAGAATAACTAATGACAGTTTAATACATCAGCAGAATATGACTAAATCTCAAATGTCCTATTGGCAAATTGATTAACGGATGTGGAATTGGAGCTACAAAAACAGGAACCACACAAAGGAAAGTGAAAAGAGAAGTCCTCTCTAAGAAAAAAAAATACTCAACCTTACCATAAATTTTAAAGCTGCTGAGTCAGCCTTGCTGTTGGGATTAGAAAAAAGGAGAGAAAAAAATCCTCGAGCACTTGGAAAAGTGTCAGGAGATTTGCAAACTGGCTCAAAGACATGTTTGTTGAGACAAATAATAGGCCTGAAAACACATTGCACAGTCCAAAATGTACATCTTAGTTATCTTATTCAGTCAAATGTAGTCAATGTTTGGATGTTTGTTATTCGTAACATTGCATGACTCCTAAATATGACGTATTAATTGTGAAATGTATAAGCTGTCGAGTGATTTATTTGTTTTTTTTGATATCCTAAAAGTCTTGTTTCTTAACATCTACCAACCATCAAGATGATTTTTATGAAAGTAGCTCATACTCTGTTGAGAAATCTTACTTTATTTACCGTTCATTTGATGTCGTTTGCCATTTAAACTATTTAGTTACCTTGTGTGAGAATAAAAAAAAAGAGTGGTACTCCCGCAACATAGCATCTGTCGGCACAAGTTTCAGTGAGAATTAAGATCACTTCAGGTGTCAGACAGCCTTCTGGTTTCAGACTGAGGTGTGACCATGAATGGCACTGCTGGCACAGTAACCACTGCTTGTAAATCTCACTCTCTCTATTATCCTGCAGGAATTACCTGCTTTAAGACTTGGGTGATGAAGATGTCCGGATTCAGCAACTCATTGATCGGTTCCAATTTTTTTTGCTTACGAATTAACACAAATAAATTATGCAAAAATGTACAGGACACTATGCCTGGTTGGTTAAACAATGCAGGACGTATGGAGTAGAATAACCAGCAGGACGTGTTTAATATGGCTGTTTCTACTGTATGAGAATATAAATTATTAAGATGTTTTTGTCGAGAAAATAGTATGAGTTGTCTTTAGCGGGACAGATTGGCAGACCATCCATATATGGAGACGTACATCAAGCTTTTGGGGGGATGACTCATAGTCCCACACAGGTTCCCACACATAAGTTCCCACACAGACATTTAAAGTTATTCTTACCCCAGGTTGATTTACTGTAGGTCTAAAATAAATAGTTTAGCAATTATGAGCACTGGCAGTAAATATTTTTACATCGATTATTGAAAAAAGGCTGCACAGTTGGTAGCACTGTTGCCCTGCAGCAAAACAGTCCTGGGTTTCAACCCCGGGTTCAACCTTTCTGCATGGAGTTTGCATGTTCTCCCTGTGCATGTGTGGGTTGTCTCTGGGTACTCTGGTTTTCTCCCACAGTCCAAAAACATGATTGTTAGTTTAAATCAAGGGTTCCCAAAGTTGGGGTCAGGAACGACTCTGCCCCCCACCTTTTCTTTATTTGCACTGCAAAAAAGGAACTCAAAGTAAAATTTTCTTGAAATTAGTTTATTTCTCCTTGATTTGAGCATGTAAATAAGACTATTTGCCAATCGAATGAGTATTTTTACCCTTAAAATAAGATGAATAGATATCCTGCACTTCAAATAAGATGATGGAGATGGATTGTTCCTATTTTTAGTGCAAAAATCTTATTCACTTGGCATATAGTCTTAATTACCTGCTCAAATCAAGGAATAAATAAACTAATTTAAAGAAAATTCTACTTTTTGTTCCCTTTTTGCAGTGTGCAAAACTGATACCACAGTATAACTTAATAAGATGTTCAACGTTCCTCATTTTAAAGCAGGAGTAAGACAGCACTTTTCTGTAAGAGTTCTTTTTCAAATACTATTTTATTCTTGTAATTTCCTCCCCCAAAAAATCCCACCTACCATAAGGGGGTCACCAGTCTGTGGTAGTGCTATTTTGGGGCTCGCAGTCTGAAAAGTTTTGGAACCCCTGCTCTAAATTGCCCTTAGGTGTGAGTGTTGTTTGTCCTCTATGTCTCTGTGTTGCCCTGTGATAGACTGGTAACTTAGCCAGGGTGGACCCCGCCTCTCGCCCAATGTCCGCTGGAAATAGGCACCTGCAGGTAAAAGAAAATAGATGGATTATGGAGAGTGGAATACTCAATTTCTATCATGCCTTTGTTTATTAAATTGAAAATAAAATCAGAGAAACTATTTGAAATCGATAGCCTTTTACCTTGTCTTTTGAGAGAGGCCTGACTCATTTATAAACAGACGATTGAGAATCCTTTTAACTCTAAATCTGCCAGGGGTATGAATAGTTTTGATCTTAACTGAATGATGCTTTCTTCCAACTTCACATTTCCCCATCTCTTAAATATGCTCATGTTTTTGCCTTTGATATAACCAAATACCAACCGTGCTGGTTACAGATTGAAGAGGAACTGGCTGCCCTTCAGAAGGAGCGGACGGAAAGGATCAAGCACCTGCTGGAACGTCAGGACAGAGAACTCGGCGCTTTTGACTCCGAGAGTCGGAGCCTCGGTTTTGGAAGCCTTGGATCGCTGGACTTCCCCAAAGAAGACAACAGATGAAAGTGGATCTATCTTTTTAAAGGACAACATATCCGTGCCCCCGCTCACATCCAATCGGCCGTTTCTGCTGCATCCGTGGAGACAAACTGGATAGCTTTCGCCGCTACTCTTCTTCTTCTTCTTCTTCTTCTTCTCTCTCTCTCACTTTAGATATTGCATCTTCGAACAGAGGCTGTTTTGCTTTTGCGGTGACACTCGGAGGGAAAAAGCAGAACAGAAGAATCCTTAAACATGTCTGCTAACAAGCAAACTTAGTGTAACTTAACGTGTTCCGATAACAGACTCTTTCCTCCACGCCATCTCCTCTTTTTTGGTATGAATCGAACAAATCAGGAAATTTTAGTAAAATGGGCACTTTGATATGTTTAATTAGAAACCCATCATGTTCATATGATGCTTAATGTGTGTGTTACATGGAGGGACATTGTGGAATGTGAACTGCGGACTCCCCCGTGGTGTTAAGCTGCTTTTATTTCTTTCTATTATTATTTGATTTTGCTGTATTTATTTAATTTAAATCTCTGAATGTGAATATTACTGTATGGGGGGGTCATTGGGGGTTTGCTTTTTTTTTTTTTTTTTTTTTTTTTTCAAGGATTAATTTCTCCTACCGGTCATACAGCCACAATGTGCTTACACATACAGTATACTGTGGTCCCTAACTTTTCCAGCAGATTTCATTTATCAGTATGTAGAATCAATTGGCATCAGCTCGATCGAACCCGTTCGATCCTCTCACAACTCGGCATCCCACTCGCTCAAACTGCTTATTATTGCATGCACTTTAAGGACAAATTCAGGTTGTGAAGTGAAGCATGAATCTGTCAGAGATTTTAGCCGTTTGTAAATAAGTGGTCATAGCATATGTTCTTTTTTTTTTCAAGCCTATCAATATTAGACATAAGCGCCATATTTGATATGATTCTTTTTTTTTCTTCTTCACAAATGCCTTTATTTGAGTTGTGCCTGAAGCAGGTTTGAGTTAAGTGTTTGTAATATCGATATTTTAACTGACTTAGGCCGGCACTGTTTAGTTTTTTTTTTGTTTTTGTTTTTGTTGTTGTCTTTTTTTTTTGGGTTCGTCTAAACTTGTGAATCATTTTAACTGTTCACTAATCTTGTAAAGGAAAAATGGTGAGATCTGTGCTGTATAATTTTTGATATGAATATTTGTACATGAGAACATAGCTAGAATATACAGAGACACTGGTCTATTATCTGATAACAGAGCTTAACGATAAAAGATTTTGCTTGGTTTTTTATAATGTTGAGAAATGGTCATACAATAGTTCAGTATATTGCTAAGTCGGACCATTAGACTTTCAGATTGTATAAATGCTGGTGAATGGAACCACGGACTTCTTGTTTTTTCCCCGTGACCATCTTTGAGAGATCAGAGACTCTGCAAACATGTGGGTCTGGGCTGCATTCGAGCAATTTGCGTCTGAGGGTTTCGATATTATCCACCATGTTCATTAGAGTCATTGAACAGGTTGCACAATTGTTCCATTCATGGTGAATGGAAAGATAATTTTTGGTGCTTGATTTCTAATACCACCTTTAGCCTTGCTGTCTTTTTGTTTTGGGGTTTGTTTTTGTTTTTGGAGAACGATTGAGTTTCACAAAAGGTTCGTGAGCATTTTGCAACCTCCTCTTGTTTAAAAAAAAAAAAACGCAACAGGTTTTTCAAAGATTCGTGACCTATTTGGAGCCCTCTTAATGCAGTGAATTTCTCAAATAATGAACTATATGTATAAAAAGAAGTTATTTCATCATGGGTCACTTTTTAAACATTATCAAAAGTGGTCTTTTTAGTTTAATTTTTCCCCACATCAAAAGCTATCATTAGTTTAATTAGTTCTTCACAAGGGGGGCTGGAAAGCTTGAAGATACCCCATAAATTCCCAAAGTATTTTAAACTGTAGGAATCTAATAACTCTCAGTTTGTGAAGGCAATAGAACCAGACGGCTCTTGTCTGACCCGACTGATTTCTGAAGTTTGAATGGCAAAGCTCGGTTTTTCATGAACTTTCTAAGAATTTCAAGAAACTCTGTCTCATATGCAGTAAAGCCTTTTTGTTGTTGTTGTCTGGTCACGTATCAACCGAAGCTTTTGAGGTGCTCGAGCGTGTTTGCCTGAGAGCTTCAGAACAACAGACCTTACAATTTGTGTACATTTTAGGTTACTAGAAAGATGTATTTAGTTAGAAGAAAGGGGACTTTCCTAAAGAATTTTATTCACCATTTCCTGTGCAGTTCGAAGACAAAATAAAAGAGATTTTGTTGAAAACAAAAAAAGAGAGTCTCGACATTCAACATCCTGCTTCTTGACACAGAGGAATCCTTAGTGTGTGTGGTTTAATTTCTCTGCAATGCCTGCTTTATGTGGTGTGAAACTTCTCACGTTTTCTCTTCTTTGGTGGGAAATGACCGCTGTGACCTACATTTATTTGTTTGTTGCTTCCTTACTTAACAAATGTAAATACAGGTAAGAATAACCGGAAAACAAGAAAGACGAAAAATGGGAACAAGAGATGAGAGGGAACTTGACGTGCAGAGGTTTACTTTGAGGCTTGCTGTCATTTAAGTGTGATGTTGCTCGATTTAAATGGCAAACATGAGTTTCTTTTGACACACTGGTGGCAGGAATTCTACTGCAATTTCCTTGAACTGTCACCCTCTGAAATAGACAGCTGCAGCAGTCGCCCCGCCTCACCACCAACACCACCCCTCACCCCATTTATTTAACCCAGGGGTAAGTGGAAAGCCCCGTGGCATGGCATGAAGAGTGGTTAGCCTTTACCTGAAGTGCTGCTGACATGGTTGCGGCGCATCGAGTTTCCCTTCCTATTCTCAGGTAGTCTGTGGTTTGGCAATCAAAATGTGTTTTACCGGGGTGAAACCGAATTGCAAATGCCTTAAAAAACTAAATCATCGGGGTCGTGTCAGATCACAACAAGTTGTTTCACTTTCAGCTCCAGTCATTGCAAGGATAGTCTATGTTGCAGTCTGAACTCTTACTTTCAGACATGATGCAGACTCCCAAGAGAAAGTTTTTGAATAAATAGGCAAGTATTCATGAGGAACCAACATAATTCAGCCCCCTTTACGCTGATACCCTGCAATGAAATCCAATGCAACCAATTAGAAGCTACCCAAATAGACAATAGAGTCCAGCAGTGTGTAATTTAATCTTAGTATAAATCTAGTTGCTCTGCTAGGGCTTCAAAGGTTAGACAGAGAACTTTAGTGAACAGAACAAGGAACACAGCAGATAGGTCAGGGAGAACGTTGAGGAAATTTTTTTTAACAAAAGGGCTAGGTTATAAAGCTATCCCAGGCTTTGAACATCTCATGGAGTACCATTTTCACCCATCCCCTGAACATGAAAAGATGTAAACAGGCCTGCAAACCTAACAAGACATGGCCGCCTACCTAAAATAACAGGCTGGAACGGGAGCGCTTCAGTCAGCGAAGCAGCCAACAGGTACTTGCTAACGCTTGAGGAGCAGATCCACAACTCAGGTGGGATAGTCCGTTGACATGAAAACTTTTAGACTTTAAGTCTTCACTCCACTTATCTGGCTTTTAATGGAATAAGTTTTGACTCTGAACGCTAGAATCAGTCCAGGTTATAGTTTGCCATGGGTCATGCAAGGAAAACAGCAAACATGTAGAAGAAGGCGCTCTAGTCAGTTTATAACCAAATTGAACAATTTGATCTTCATGCAAAATGCTGCAAAATAATCCTGCACATGATCCTGATAAGAGCATCCCCATGCTGAAACGTGGCGGTGGCAGCAACATGATCTGTTCCAGCAGGGACAGAGAAGCTAGTCAAGGACTTGAGACTGGGGGGGGGGACTTCACCTTCCTGCAGGACTACGACCCTAAGCATATGGCTGAAGCTACAACGAAATGGCTCACACTGCAAAAAGGGAACAAAAAGCAAATAAAATCTTGTTAAAATTAGTGTATTTATCCTTGATTTGAGCAGGTACATAAAATAATCTGCCAATGGAATACGATTTTGTATTAGGAACTGTCATACTATTTACCTGTTGTCAGCCTCCCCTGGTTCTTTTATCTGATAATGTGGCGTTTCTATTGTAGACTTCTGTAGTAATAAAAATACTCTTCAAATTGTTACTATACGTTACCATATTTAATCTAAAAGACAGAGGAATGTTTACAGATTCAGTTCTGGGTTCTCCTAACAACACAACGCAACCTGGGAACCCCGTTTGTTCTCACAGACAGACATTAAATACCAAGCATGTGTCCACCCATTCGGGGGCGTGCACAGTATGATATCAGTGTTCAGTTCATCACATTGGTGGAGAAGATCATGCTGTAATGCAGACGTCCTTGCTGACACATATCACCCATAACAGTCATTCTGTCCAGTCTGAGTATGTCAGACACTTTGCCTTCAGAGTCTGTTTATCTGTAATTTCCATGTCAACTAATTTTGCAGTCTAGTCTCTGTAATCTCATAATCTCTTACAGAACAATTAATCTCCATCATCTTATTTAAAGTGTAGCCTATCTAATTGTCTATTTTAAGGGTCAAAATACAAATTTTATTGGCAGATAATTTTATCTACTTGCTCGAATCAAGAAAAAATACACTAATTTCAAGAAAAGGTTACTTTTAGTTCTGTTTTTGCAGTGTAGATGAAACCATATTCATGTGTTAGAACGATCCGGTTTAATTAAATCTAATTAAGAATTAGTCACGAAACTTGAATATGGATGTTTACAGGTGCTCTCCATCCAGTTTGATTAAGGAATTTCAGTCAAATTCAGAGATTTCCCTAAAAAACCTTCAGCTGTGATTGCCGTGAAAAGTGATTCTTCCAAGGACTGACTGAAGGGAGCTGCACACAAATGCTCGGCACACTTTTTACACTGGTTAAAATGTTAAAATCCAAGCATCATTTTCCTTTCATTTTACAGTTATCTGCTACTTTACGTCAGTCTCTCACACCAAATCATATCAAAATATAGTGGCTTGTGGTTATGTACTATGAATGGGGAAAAAAAGTATGTGTAGGAACACATTTGCAAGAATGGGTGGTTTCTGTCTTAACCCTTTCGAGATTTTGCCCTTTAAGCAGAAGTGACCATCATTCTTAAAACATTTCCTGCGGTTTCTCACTCCTAACACCGAGCGACGCAACGCAGTGATGTGCAACGATGAACTCATCTGCTGATCCGGCCTGGGAAAAACTGAGGCCTCATTGCTTCTTGTTACGTAGATTCGGTCGTCTTTACGAATTTGGTAAAGTTTCTGATTGTGAAAGGCGTTTCCTGTGAACTTACTAGCATCGTGTATGGAATACCACATAAGCGATTATTGCACAGACAAACAGGCTGTGCTCTGCGGTGTTAAGATAAAATTAAATAGAAATGTTCATCAGAACTCTAAGGCAAAAAAGGAGGCATTCATTTTAAATGGTAAAAAGTAACTTTGCTTTGCTATCTTTACACCACTCACCTCACAATTTTATTTATTGTAGGTGTTAATAGATTAATAATACTCAAGAAAAATGGATGTTTCATGGGACAGTTTGGATCCTCCTGATAAAAATTGTGAAAAGTATTAAAAAACAAGCAGCTCTGAATGCAAAGGTCATCTCACCTTTGCTTTGTCAAAGAATCAAAGCCTTTTGGTAAAATGTTCTTTAGTTTGTTAGAAGTAGTAGAAGTGAGTTAAGAGCTTTATCAAAGGACACTTTTGACAGTTTGACACCTAATTGTAAATCAGGGTGGTTTATTTTCTGAATTAACATAAGCCTACCAGTTGTGGGTATGTTTGTATTCTTTTTAGGCTTTAAATACTTCTACAATAGTTAAAATGTATTATTTCTTGGGATTAGGTAAATGCCCCAACATGTCCGTTCACAGGTCAGGCATGTTTGAGTAACATCCTCTTCCTTAATTTTTTTTTTTTTTTTTTTTTTTGGAAATAGAAATGAACAAATATATTAATATTATTGATAATAATAGGAAGAATTGACATCTTAGTCAGAAAGAAATCTGCAAAGATGACGTGCTTTTTTTTTTTTCAAAGTTCGGCGCACGTCATTTCCTGTGGCTTCTTTTAAAGAAGTTTCAAAGGAGTGTGATCATGACGAGTTCACGCAATTTGACAGTGAGACACAGAGGAGAATGAATGGTCATGTAAAGAGTATGAATTTTCAACAGCGTGCGGAAACAGCAGCGAGTAAGTTTGACTATATTTCTTTCTTCTCACCTCGGAAAGCAGCTTTTAACATATTAGGATCTTACTTTTCTTACAATTCTGCAACCTATTTTTAGTGACTTGTGGCTGTTGTGAAACTAACTGAAGTTTGCTGTTTCCTGCATGAATGAGTTCCTTTTTAACTTTTCTTGTCCAGTTTGTGTGTGAAATAGACTTTCTCCCCCCCCACACACATACACACTCACATCATTCCAGTACATTTAAACTCTAAAATGTAAGGACTTTTTTTCCTGCTGTGTCTTCTGTATGGGAAGGAGTTTAGTTCTGTGCTTGCAGTTTTGTAAATGAACATCTCAAGTAACGTGAGGCAGAGTTACGATAACTGACCACTTCTGTTCTCCTCAGCATTACTCTGCTTCCTGCTGCTTCTGGCAGTTGATTCAACAAAAACCGTGGCAGCCGCCAGGAACCGTGAGTGCAGTTCTGATCTGGAACGGACTCTCAGGCTCACCAAACTTATCCACAGGCAAACTGGTGTTCTAATCAAAACATATGTGAGTAAATGTATACATTCACTTTATTTTGCCCTGAAAAAAAAAAAAAAAAAAAAAAAAATCATGTGATTACTTCGGTTTGATTTAAATTTCATTCATCTCTGGCAGAAAGCTTTCCAAGGAGAAATGGGACCGGGTGTCTGTAAGGCTACAGGGTTCGACGTCCCCGACCCAAACATCTCTGGGCTGGAGCCCTCAGAGAGGATGGCGAGCATGTACACGCACCTCCAGGCCTTCTCCTCACACCTGAAGAGGGTGCAGGAGCAGCAAACGGACTTGCAACTCCCAGGGAGCATAGTTCTGCGTAAAATTAACGAATCGAGAGTTCAGAACAAGAGGCTGAGCAGCAGCATAAACAGCCTTTATCACACATTCTTCCCAAACCTGCCTCTACCGGAGCCGGCGGGCGGGCCCACGACACTACCTCCGCCTCAGACCGTCTTCCAGCAGAAGATCTACGGCTGTGTGGTGCTGACGACCTACAAGGTGTTCCTGGCAAACATGTCTAAAAACGTCAAGACCCTGAAGAGCAAAATGTGCAGAAAGGCACCAAAAAGTACATCGAACTCGGGGAGATGACCAGAGACTGGCCTTTGTGGGTCAGTTTCCAGCAGCACTTTACTTACTGAGATGATCGTAGACTTATAAAAAAAAAAAAGAGAAGTGAGATGAAGATGGCAGGTACATCAGAGTAATGGAGCATATTTATGGTATTTAATATTTATTTTCTCAAAGTGTTTCTGGAAAGAGGTGTTTTGCTGAGCGTGTGGCATGACTAACAGGCTGATTGTTGCAATGTTTTGTTATTTAAATGTTTTTTTTTTTTTTTTTGCTGTACACACAACTGTAAAGTGTCATTCTTGTGTGGTTGCATCAGCGCAGAGAATTAAAAGATGCGACACAAGATCACCTGTCTGTCGGATTGTTCCTGTAAGCTTATCAAATGGGTTTCCCCCCCCCCCCCCCCTCACCCCACACCCCACACCCCACACCCCACCAAGGATATGAAAAGTATCATGTGCTGTTTTTCTTTTGCACAGAATCACTCCCTAAATAGGAATTAAAAAGAAAATCAGGAAGCTGCTGAGACGCTGACTGTGTGATATCAGCTCCAAGTGACGCATGCGTTCAACACAAGGCTGCATCAGATAGGAAAGATTTCATGAAACTGGCGGGCTGTCTGGTCAGTCACAAGGTGTGAGCGGGTGTGTGTGTGTGTGTGTGTGTGTGTGTGTTGGGAAGTTTCAGACGGCTGCATTTGTAAACAGTGTGTCATCTGCAGCTTTGCCTCTTTATATAGCGGTTCATGCAGGGGTGTGCTGTGAGCGTTGTAAATTTGGATTATATAGTTTCCACAGAAATTCACTAATTTTAGCCTAACTTTCCTCTAGTCACAAGCTTTCAAGAAACTAGAAGTAGATGGGGGATTTACTGCAGGTCATGAATCAAGTTCCCTGTTATGACTCTGTTTTATTTAAGGCAGCACTGGGTGCACCTTAGGGCAACACCTACTTACTTACTAAGTCTGGATCAAGCATTTCTGTTAACTATGTTAATGGTACTGCAACCTACGTTTCAGCAAATAGAGAACAGCCGCTGCCATCGCCGTAAAATCGTATACAGAGAGCACTGCAAACATAGTCCTGACGTTAAACCTGTTCACATATTGCTACCCAAGAACCACAAACTTTTCTGTGTCTTATTTGACTCTTATGTGATGGACCAACCACAAAATATTGCGTGACAGTGAAGCGAAAGCAAAATGATTCATGGTTTTCAGCATTTTTTACAAACAAATTCTCAAGCCTTGGGACAAATGAATTGGATTTAAGTCCAGCGTTCTGTCATTGTGGCGTACCCTGTCAGAATAACACCGGCGCTTGATTTTTCTATCTCCATCTGTCCGTCTAGACTCTAGACTATTTCATCGTAACAGAATACGTTTTTCAAAAGGTATGCCGATGCCATTTGTTAGAAAATACAATCTATAAAGGGGTTTGCTGTTTTGACAAATTTTGTTTCATAACAGATCCAGTTTATAAAGGGGAATGCTGTGTTGAAATCAACATGTTTAAACATGTTTCGGAGGAGGGAACTTAACGTTAATAACTCGAGCCAACACCAGAGGGAACGATTTCACAGGAGATTAAACAATTTTACGGCTTCTCCTGCCAAAAAAACCCAAAAAACTATAGAATGCTTCAGTGTATATTTCTTATAAGGCATGGAGTTAAGCAGTGTGTAATTAATAAGCAATATAATACACATAACCACTCATAGTGGAATTTAGCACATACGTAATTATGCAGGTTTCATTGCAGCACATGCGCATTAACGCATGTGCTGCAGTCTCAGGTTTTGGTCCAGGATTTACCATCAACTCTGGTTCTCAGTCACTGCTGAAAAAAACGCATCCCCACAGCATGATGCTGCCGTCGCCTTAATTCCCAATACAGCTATGGTGCGATCAGCCACTTTCCTTCATGTGTGGCACTTTGCATCTGAGCCAGGAAGTTCCAACATGGCTTGCAAACAAAACGTCTAATGGCCTTCTTTTGTAAACCATCAGTTTATTAATTATTCACATCTGACGTTGGTCTATCAGATTCAAACCTTAATGAAACACATTGAAGATTTGGTTGAATAAGACACAATCTGAAAACTGTTGAAGGGTATTAGACTGGAGGAATATCAGTACACTCTACAATTTCAAAACTAGCAGAACTAAACCGTATATCACTGGGCTGAACAAGAGCTGCTGTAAACACACCTTGCCGAAGTGGAAAGTGTAAATTTCATTAGTTAATACTTACAAATTCAAAGATTCTCTAAACATGAGGGTGAAAATTCAAGCCTGTGATCCTTAAAGCAAACTTTTACATTTAAATTAAACATTGAAATACTAGATTACAGTATGATAATATTATATTAAGGTCTTTTTGCACCACATGTTTTTTATTTTAAATTTTGAGGGGTGCACATGCAGCTGACTTTGATAAGATAAGATAGACTTTATTGATCTCACAGCCTTTATTACCATTAAATTTAATTTTCTTAAAAACAAAATAGGCGTAGACTTTCATTTTGAAGGGAAGTTGTCATTAGGGTTAATTAAACATTGCTATTTGAGTTTAGTACCTTTTAAATACTGCCGGCTGCATGGTGGAGCAGCTATTAGCAGTGATTGAATCCAGGTCCGGGATCTTTTTGCACTGAGTTTCCTTATCAGGGGAAGAGACGTGAAGGAGTGTCTCCACAATCACTTCTTCCTGCTCAGACAGAATGAAACGTAGACGTGAAATTGCACTTGAAAAAAATGCTTTTTACAAAAACTATGTAAGCCATGTTCAAAAGAAATTCTTAAAGGTTGAGTGGCTGAATCCTGTGGTGGCCTCACATGTGTTTTGTTTAATCTACATGAGATATGGCAACTGCAATGATAGTCAATAAATTAAAACATTATCACAAAAGTTCCATTCATTCACAAACTTAATGAACCAAGTGAAACACATTACACAGATTAATTACACACAATCTGGTGTTTTCAAGCTTTTATGTCTGCTAATTAGAATGATTTACCGCTTACAGTTGATAAAAATAGGACATTTAAGATTAAAATATTACATCAGACCAAATAAAAACATGTTCAATAAATGTGGGCTTAATGAAAAGTATGTTTAGTAACTGCTTAAAAGTTGTTATTTTTCGAAAGATATTTCATCTCATCAGAATGCATGTTTAAATTTATTCAACATGCATGAAGGAAAAAAAGTTCATAGCTCAGGTATTACCAGAGTTTAGAGTTTGCACGCATTCTGGGTAGATTAGAGAAAAGTCCTGAGCTGCTGCATCTTTCACATTTAGTTCAGGCAAGCTCTCTGTTCAGCAGAGGGAGCGACACTGGGTGAAAGTAGACATCCATGGTTTTGTTTTGATGCACGAATTGTCCACGTGGGAAAAAAAATGCACCAGCCAGCAAAACTAAGGTAGGAAAATCCACATCATCATAATCTGGAGAGGATGACACAATTCAGCTAAGATCAGGATTTCCAGTAAAATGTCTTAAAGTTATATAAGTTTAACTGTAATTTTATTAGAAAGGGGAACATTTTTATTATATTTTTTTTATTTGATTAGTCAGGTAAGGTCTGACCTATGATTATTACTACACTGAAATATGCCAGAGACACAATGCTCCAAAAAATAATGTGGTTTCTCACTTTTTATTTCTTGTTAGGAACTTGTGTTTATGGCAGAAATTATGACCAGCTGTAGAAAACATACGGTGTCACAATGTATTGCAGGTGCAAGTTCATCATGACAAGCCTTAGCTTCCACCTCTAGATGGCAGTATATCACAGCAACAAAAGGTTTTAACTTTGGAATAATCAAACAGCAATAACAATAATGTTACTAATAATGACTCATGTTTATGAGGGTAAGCTTCTCATTTTATGGATCATTTTAGTATTTTATGCTTGTTTTCAATGACTGAGACAGCGGCTCTAGAAAAGCATGAGTAGAAGGAAGAAAGGATGACAACATACCTCCTTATTGCTGCAACATTTGGTATAAAGTTCAAATGCAGACTTCCTGTTTTTCTTCTGTTTTTTATTCTTGTATTTATTTATTTTCTCCGATAAATACAGATTTTCTTTTCCAAAGGCTCACGTATGTAACTTTTCACTAACAATTGTATCTTGATGAAAAGACTATGTTATGCACTTTCGCTATTTTACTTTCCACAGCTCAATGGGAATTGTTTCCGTGAGTAATTTTTATTTCAACTGCTGCTCTCTCATTATCATAAAGAAATATTTTGGGTTTAAACAAACCTCAAAACAAGCGTAATTTTCACACGATAAAGCAGCAACATTTTTTGTTATAATGCTTATTTGAAATCAATTGTAAATGTTTGTTGTATAATGATTAAAACCTGAGAAACCAGGCATTTCACATGCATCATTTAAGACTCTTAATTAATATGTCATTTGTGCCCATAATAAATATATGTAAACCTTTCACCAGAACCAGAGCTCTTCTATCCTTTTTGACAGAAAGGCAAATAAGAAACTGTTTCAAAGGTCCTTTATTGTGGAGATACAGAGTGCAGGGCAGGCACATAATGCTAACAACCAGAAAAATATTTTCCGTGACAAAGAAGAAATCTCAATAAAAGTCTTGATACAAAAAAAAAACAAATATATTATCTCTGATCATGGAGAGTTATGAAAATAAAACTTTACATGTCCAAGCCCCTGTATTCACATGCATAGTCATTCACATCAGAATATTATTGCTTTTGCCATTCATACAGTAGAACATTATTGCTTTCTAGAAAAGTGGATATGCATTTTAATAAAGTTACAGTCACAAGCTTAAATACACTCATTATTGTCAGGAATCTTATTTTAATGTTGGAATTTGTATTTTTTTTTACCATTTTTTCAGACTTGATAGTTGATGATACAACTTTAGTTATTTCCAAATTCTACAACAGGTTTGACTTAATTTATGAATTTTCATAAATTATAATCCAGAATTATATATTATAATCCAGAAATATTCTAAATTACACATACAGGCTCTGTATACAGACATTTCAACCACCATGTGGGAAAAGGACTTATTGCAAGTTAACCCATGGCCCTGTGCACAGCTGACTGACTATTTGAAGTAAGCAGTCCGTATTTGCATTATTTAATCTACTTTGCAGTGCCAGCATGTGCAGAAGCTAAACCACAGTACGATGCTTCTACCACCATGCTTGTCAGCTATTAGTTGGAGAGTAGCGTCCTGTCTCTTCCAGGCATTCTTGTTGGCATCGTGACAGAATGAGTATTTGACCAAAAAACTCTTCTCTGGTGTTTGGCTTGTTCATGTTGCCAGCTGCAAGAGGCTTTGTTCTTGGTTAGAATAATCTCAGTTGAATGGAAACATGAAAACATTTTCCGTTGTAGAGATTTTAACTTAAATGGTTGGAACGGACTATCCAGGAAAGGCCTTCTGAAGGGCTTGACCCATGAAAATCAGA
The DNA here is from genome assembly GCF_011125445.2 of Fundulus heteroclitus. Lineage (NCBI taxonomy): Eukaryota > Metazoa > Chordata > Actinopteri > Cyprinodontiformes > Fundulidae > Fundulus > Fundulus heteroclitus. The sequence goes on from NW_023396754.1 coordinate 16,117, forward strand.
GGTATATGCATAAAAGTTAGAGCTGCGCCACGAAACTACCCCATTCTCCCAAGAACCGCGGTTACATTTCCAGTCAGCTAGAAGATGTGTGATAAAGGCATGATGCTCTAACGGAGCTTTAACCAAGCTTTTTCAGTGGTTTGGTTACATTATAACATTCATTCTGGTCTGAAAAAGAACAATTCAAGCTCATTCTTCAAGGTCAAAAATCTGAAACAACATTCGTGCCCATGAGGAGCATTTATAAAGTTTTTACTGGAACCGAAAATCTTAATATCTCTTTTTGAATAAATACAAATAAACTGTATGACGGTCCCTTTTTGTGCAAACAAAGACCAGGACATGCACATGATGTATCGCTGCCATAAATGTTTTCTCAGATCATACAGAAATGACAGGAAACACCTGGTGACAAGACAAACTATAATATCTCTCACCTTGGAGAGTTATGTAAATAATGGCTCATCTATTCAAACCTATATATTTGCATGCAGAGTCATTCATATTTTAATATTATTGCTTTTTTTCAGCCACACAGTAGCAGCGCGTTATTGCTTACAGTAAAGTGTATCCCCTCTAATAAATCACAATCATTCGTCTTTTAGTTTGCATAGTGGTTGCGACATGCATAAGGCATATGCTGCCAGTGCAAGTATTTTGCTACAGAGTAAAACAAGAAATTAACATCAAACAGTTAAGGCTTAAAAGTTTCCGTTCTCAACGTTTTCAAAGTACCGTTGAATACTTCGATCTAACAACCTCACTTACACAAAGTGATCGTGTCCATGTTTAGAAAGCGAACGCTCATTTTTGATTCGATCTCAAAGGTGGCCAGCAGCTGCAAAACAAACCAGCAAAGAGCAAACTCAGCGATGTATTTCAAACGTACGCGTTTTCAAAACCACAATTATGCTGAATACTGATCATAGAAACGTTAGTAATACACTATAACACTACATTGGCTACACTATTATTCCTCTATATAAAGCACTACCCGCTGCGACTGTTCTCATTGTGTGAACAAACCTTTAGAAAATGGTCAAAGGTGATTCCCTCATAGAATTCATCAGGTTCCTGGGATCAAAAAGGGAAAGTTGTGAGTCTGTTTCTACAAGGAGTGAAGCAAACCTAACATTATCTGATCACCAAACCACTTCCTTACCATGTGGCCAACTGATATACTGGCCACTTCCAACATGGCTGCATCAGCAATGCCTTTGGCTGTTTCTTTTCCCAGAGCTCCACTGCGAGACAACAACTCCTCCACCACCTGGAGACACGAGAACAACAAAAAAACCTCACATTACAGTTTAAGGCTCAAGTCTTGGATTTCTTAAGGTGAAAGAATGAGGAGAAATCCTCAATTTCCAGCTGGCTGACCAGCCTGACATTGGGTTTATATTACAATGAGTTGTTTCAGTATTGTTTGAGTATTTCTGCATGAAATAAGACGCTCACGTGTCTGTACTCCTCGAGTGTTATGATTCCATCGTTGTCTGAGTCGTGCATGTTGAATAAAACTGTGGAGGAAAAAATGCTAAATGTTTATTATGGCATATGCTTTGCAGCCGTTGGCAAACACCAGGTATGTGTGATTTAAAAGCCGTACATCTAAGTTTCTCCTTCCTGACACTCTCGCGCTGTTCCTCTGTCATGTGCAGGGACGGTGGCCTGAAGTGAGACATGACCACCACAAATTCTTCAAAGCCAATCTCGTCCACCTTGCCATCACCATCCTTGGAGAAGTTTCTGAAAAACAAAATATGTGTGCCACAAATATGCTAAATTCACATTATGTCCAAATTATGTATATAAAAAGCAATTTTTAGACACAATATTTAACACTAGTTTTACAGCTTTTATATTTTAATTGTTATATGGCTTCCAGCTCCTGAAATGTAGGTTCATATCCAACAGAAAAATGTGTTAAAAAAAGTGCAAGAAGAAAGTGAGCCCAAGGCAGCCAAGAATGCTGCTGAAAGTTGGCTAAGATACATAATTAGTATTGTGACAAATACTAATGAAATGTTTCCAATGCCAACGAAGGCATCAGTGCAAGACTAAACAATCACCCTGGGGGAAAGGTGGAGATTTACACGACGATGCATCCAGTGAGGAAGAAATAAAATCAGGAAAGCAAATTAAACCACAAGTAGAAGTAATAAAGAGAGCAGCAGCTTGGAGACTGGAAGCCTGGCTGGGTTCACACTTTGAGGCATCTTAAACAAAACCGTTCATCTTGGAAGAAAATCTTCAGTCATGACCACAAATCTGCACTGATTGGGAATATTACGTTCTCCTGACTGAAGACGATCTAATACAAATACAGAGCAGGGTCGAAGATTTTCCGTGAGTACATGTGAGCCGCATGTTTTCTGAAAAAAGACGACATCGTAACTTTGCCTCTCTCTGTAACCCGCATACACCTTGTGTTGCCTTTCAGGCATGAATCTGAATGGACCTTCGTTTTGAAGGAGCTCTTATTTTGAAGGGCAGTTTTCCTGCTAACTTCTGAGTCTCAGGTTTGTTTTCAGTTAGTATGGCAGTTTGAGGAGGCTAGCTTAGTTCGCATTTTGGTACATTTCTGTGTTTGACTACATGACTACATGCAACGTCGTAAGTTGATAATTTCATTACATTTATAAGTTGATGTTAAAAAAATATTATTTACATTAAAATGCCTTTGATTTATTTGTGACTAAAAATGTTTTATTTTGATTTATTTGCAAAAGGAAAGCACGCGCCACAGAGTTAAACGGTAATTTTTGTATTTGTCTTGTTACAGTTTTCATTCTGACCTTGTGTTACGAAGAAAAGAGCCACAGCAAAGAGCAACTAGAGCTTACTGCGACTCATGTCTTCATTTACAAGGAAGAGTTTAGCTAGTTGTATGGCAGCAGTTACTGCACTGCAGTGAGGACAACATACGCCTCACTCTCCAACAAATAACAAGCATGGCGCTGCCCAGTGTTGTATGATGTAAGGCAAATATCTGCTTTCCAATGGCTGTCAGTAGCGTCCTCGAACTCTTCCTTTCTAATGGACCCGCTCTACACGGCGTGTCTCCTGCCAACCCACCTAAAGATCACGTGAACATGTGTAAACGTTTGTGTCTGATCCCCCGCCATGATTTCTGTGTTTACTTCACATGAGAAGTCTGCTCATGCTCAGTGTTTTTTGGCATGTTTCTGTGCACAGCTCCACCAACAGGCCGATCATACTCGCTACAGCGTTTTCAGTGGTGCTGCGTCCTCATGTGGACGCGTTTTTTGATTCATTTTATATGATTGGTGAAAATTTACTGTTTTCATTTTCTTGTGGACAGGCTTGGAGATCTGATTGTCTCTTTTCTTTGCTATAAACCCTTTCAATGTTGTCTCCTTTCCCTACTTTAAGAATCCACTGGTATTAATAGTCGCCTATTCAGCACTCATAACATGCTTTCCATTCATCGCTAGGATGTGTCTGGTTGACCTCTACCCAGGGATTTCACAGCCTTGAACAATTAAATTCTTATTTGAATGGAGAAACTTTGGAGAAAAAAACTTAATGAAAGCTTGAGACAAAACTTATAATAAAGAAAAATGTAATTCAACGATATGTTCAAGTACTTTCATTACCAACGACTGTGTCATCGGGTTACTCTAAATAAGTGTGTGGAGACTACTTTGCTCCTCCCATTGAAACCTATATTCCAATTGTTTCACAATCCGGGGAAAAAATGTTTCCTACAGAGAAACTGTTTTTTGTGGATGGCGCAAAATCTGTATTTCTGTTCATTTCTGTCAGATTGGGTGGGACCAATAAGACCAATGAGAGTCTGTCATTGGCTGACCATGGTTAGTTCAGAAAACAGCCGACCAATCAAAGGGATTTCTAGCCAGCCCCACAAAGGAAACCCATATTTCCTGCTTACAGGATTTTTGGGGAAGGGAAAAGTGCTCACTCCGCATTGCAGCGGCGAATCCACACCACATATTTCCTTTAGAATGTCGAGACAAAACCAAAAAAAGGTAGTTATGGTATGATATAATATTTGTGCTTTAAGATGAAGAAAATTCTGAGTTAATATAAGAAAATATATTAACTCAGTGGTCAAAATAAAACACTGTAATTACTAAGTAACTATATTTCACATACTGACTGAATTGATAAATTTATTTGTTACATTTTTTTTTCCTTAAATGTTTTTTTTTTTTTTTTTTTTTACATTTTTTGGGTTACCCTCTTGCTAGTGTTTTAATTTAGAGACAATCTAAACGCATAGTTGAAACTCATCACTGTACCTTTGGTCGAAGAAAGCCTCTACGATCTGTGTACGGATGGGATTGGACGCCAGATCAGGGATTCCATTGAAGTCCTCCTTCCTGAATGGGTGGGGGTAAAAGAAAAGCCAAGGCGTTACTCGTGGTGCAACATGGGTATTTGATCTTACATGAGAAGACACAAAACCTGTCAAGCAGGTTTCCAGTTTCATACGAAGGTTGGCTTATTATCAAAGCTGATTCATCACTGTTTAGTGCTACATGGAATACAGTTTATAGACGATTAAAGCACTCACAGGGGACTGATGATCCAATTAAACGGTGGGCTCACCTTAAGACATTCTCACCATGGCTCAGATGTCTGAACCTCTTATGCAGGACCCCAATCTGCTCAAATGAAACTGAAAATAGAACCGCACAGAGAGAGCACATGACCATTTGTAGTTTTTAAACTTTAATTTGTGTTAATGTTAAAAGCTTTTGATTTCCAGCTCCTCTCTCGACTAATGGGAGCCTCTGAGCTGCCTGCTTTGTTTATACAAATTTCATTTAAAGCACTTTGCTTCGCCTTCTTGTGTATCAACCACACGTCTAAGAGGACGTTAGTTTGAAGCTTCAACGCAATAATAAACAGTGACGACCACGATCCTTTTGTATAGTGGATAACGTTACGCTTAACTTTCCCTTTACATTATTCATAGCTCCTGCGCCAAACTTGACGGGTTTTACGCGCACCTAAAAAAATAAAAATAAAAGACTGTGATGTTTATGTTTTATCAGAAAACTCGAGTTTGCCTGCGTGGATCCTCATTTAAGCTGAGACAGAAAAAAACAAAACAACAACATACATTTCCGTTTCAAGAGGCTCTAGTTTTCGCTTCCTTCTCGTCCGACAGAGAAGAGTTTGACAGGATGACGAATAACGATTACTCACAGCCAGTTTTCTCCGACAGATCAGCGTATTCTGATGGAGCCGGTGAGGACTGTAGGGTTCCCATCGCGGCTACGGCTCCCTCTGACCTGTGGAGTTATCACAGGAAGCAGCAAGCAGGCCCAGGATGTACGCGACAGGGATCAGGCGATCATGTTGCACAATAATCCATGTCCAGGTGAGCGCTTGCAGCGGCTAGATCCCGAGCGCACACCTGTTTCCCCCCCTCTGCGCCTGAACACCGAGCCGGTGTCATCCCCCCTGCAGGCAGCGATGGCCACTTCCGCAACACCCGTTCCTATGACGACACAGGCCTAAAAAAAAAAAAAAAAAAAAAAAAAAAAAGGCAGGGTGACGTGTGATTTATACTTTTGACGTTTTCAATCGCTTTAATGGCTGCAGCCAATTTCTTTCCAGGGTTTCATTTAATTACAGTCAAATTAAATAAATTAGACTTTCAGAAAATCCATTCAAGTGTTCATGTTTATTAATAGTGATGATTTTCAACTGCTAACGCAAGCACATAGAGCCTGATTCTTCCATAAAAGGACCGCTAAATTGTGTCGACAGACACAACTCGGCCTGAAAATCAGGCCCATAGATCTGTATCACATCAAACAAGTAAATAGGAGAGTTGTGCCAGTTTTTACTTAAAGTGACTTTAAAGGGAGACCATGACAGTGATGTTTTCAACTAAGATATGGACACATCTTTAAGGATCTGGTGTTTCCATGGGAGCAATCACTCTGGATCTGAAATCAAGAAATTGAGAAATTGAAAACAAAAAGTTGTCTTGTGGCACAACTTGCACCCAGTGTGGAGTGTAAGTTGCACCTATGGAGAGAATACATTGGGGTAAGTTGTGAAATTGAATATTAAAGTGAAATAAGGATATTTTAATCTCAGAAACTGTGATTGCATAGAAAGGCTAGACATATTCAGTCCAAAATTACTAATTCAAGATTTATTTAAGGTTATATTACAGCATCAACAGCCAGTTTTTCTAAAAGCTTAAGAGCTCCTCAATGGTCAGTTTTCTTAAAATTAAAATTCTTCCTTTTCCCATTTACAGTCTTCAGTTGTGGTTTATTGTGGAACTGCAACGCTTTGGCATGAATTTCTCATTATTGTAGCCCTGCATTCCCCCTTTTCCCCCCTGTTCTTAGGTTCGTTTGAGAGCAACTCGTTTCGGTGCCGTCTCTGTAACAAATAGTGCTGATGAACCCGATATTCAGCAAACAAAGAGTTACATTTAAAAGGTTTATTGGAAATGTTCAATGTAGACAGACCAGGAGTTGCTGACAGAACCAGATTTGAACAGATGCAGGTGGCGCACACACAAACTGGGGGTGGGGGACAAAACAAAACACAATTGCAGAGCAGGTGAGGCAACGACATGGCAGTTACTGTGTAAGTGAGGCAGGTATATGAAGGCTGGGGAACAGGTGAGCAGAGTAAGAACTGATTAGTGGCTGCAGGTGGAACTGGTCTGGGCTGATGACTGGTGACTGAGGAGACTGAGCTGCTTGGTTAGTGGCAGGGGACAGACTGAAACTTCAAGTAGAAACCAAACCAACAAAAACCTAAATCATGACAGTCTCTTTAAATCTAAAGGACAAACTTCACACCCCGACCCCCTCCAGGTCAGAGAGCGTCCCACTTCCACCCTGTTTGGGCTTTGGTGTAGGATGCTGGAGGATTGATGTATAGCCCAAATGGGCAGAAGAACCAACATAGTCACTTCATGGTTGCATCATGATGGTTCTATTTTTGGTCTAAAATTAAAAAAATCACATACTTTTTAGTCAGAAAATGTAAGAATATATTGTACAATTACAATAAAACTATATATTTAATATATTTACAACTGGGGTTGAGATGTACCGCTGGCACAACTCACCCCAACCCTACCATTTTGGAAGAAAAATACATCATCCAGCAGTTTTGAGCTAACCTTATGCTAGCTGCGTAGTCTCACAGTGTAGGTTAACAAAGCACTAATACCTATGTGAAAGTCTAAACCTGTTCAGACACAACAGTCAAAAAACCTTGACCATTGAAATGATACTGTGAAAGGCAAGAAACAGTTTTTTGAACTTAACTGTGCTAACCTCTTATGCCATGAGACATAATTCTTTGCAGGATGAGTGAAATGGCTGACTCTTAAAAAATGTGCGGCAATCTGATCAATTTAATTTACGATTACCTGGAAACAAGGGGTGGCTTACCCACTTACCCACTGGCACAAATCACCCTGCTCTCCCCCACACATTTTATTTTCAGAAATTAGGGCTTTATGAAAAGTATGTTTATAGCCCTCTTAAAGGTTATTTATTAATTAATTTATTATTATTTTCAAAGGTCACCTAATCAGGATTTTAATCTCAGCACAAATGTTCTGTTCTATGAAGGCCTCAGGGGGTTCTCAGAGAACATCACTGCGCAAACAGCATAATAAAACCCAAGGAACAACAGTCAGGTCAGGCAGAAAGTTAAATCATGGTTATGTTGCAAAAATAATCCCCCACGTTACCTCAGGCTAGTCCCTCATCCAGAACTGGAAAGTATGGCACAGCTGACCAAGGCTTGGCCGTCTACCTAAACCAGAGGTCTTTAAAGCCCACTCATCCATTTTTTTCCCTGTCCCCACTTAATAAAATTAGTCCAGAGAAGCGAAGGCTACTGGGCCTGTCGAAAAATTATGGCCTGTCAAGCATCCAACATTTCCTTCATAAAAGTGGCGTTTTTACTATAACAGTTTAAAAAATGCTGTATTTATTTCTGGATTTTAGTAAAAAAATGCTTCAAATGTTTAGAATAAGATAGACCATCTAGAAACTCTGCAGCAGCTGGTGTTGGCAAATAGTGCTCTGTGCCACCAACCTGAAGGTAAGTTTAAGCAGTTTGTGTTGAGGATGTGTTGGGTCTGCAGAGTCACTAGCTACCCTTTTCTGGACCCTAGACCTGTGCAAGTTCTGGATAGAGGGAACAAAGGTTATATTTAAAAGACAATTTTCACCCGATACACCAGCCTTATCAGAACGCATATTCTAAGTCATTAAATATGCCTGTATTTGTGTAAGCGCACCTGCCAGCTATAATCTGTTGCAAACCTATTTCAGTTCCAAGATCATATTGTGTAAAATATACAACAACTAAAAAGATAAAAATACATACAGTGCATTGTGAAAGTTTTCACTGTTCCCCTTTTGTTTTATTTTTTATTGGAATTTCCTATGATAAAGCAACATAAAGTAGTGCTGAATTATAAAAGAGATTGAATGCCAGATCAGGGATTTGTTTTTTGTTACCAGAAAAAAAATAAAGATGTCTAGCATGAATTTCTATTCCACCCCATGTAGTCTTATGCCCTTAAATAAATCCATTGCAGCAAATTGCCTTCAGAAGTCACCCAATTAGTTCCACATGTTGCTGTGGTCAATTACTAAGGTTTATGTTAGGGTCTCCTTTGACTTGTTCTGTATTGTGGAGTATTTTATTTGGCTGGAATAATTTTTTTTTAGCAAAATTACATTTTATGTACATGTTAACATAGTGGAGGTCTCCAAATTACCCTTATGTGTGATTTGTGTGCATGCATGCATAGTTTTGTCCCTGTGCAGATAAGCGGATGGATGAATGGATTAGTTGGTCCCTTGGTTGAGGCGTTTGATTTTTATTGAACTTGCTTTGCAACATACAGAATAAGACTTGCTCCAATTCTTCCTTGCAAAAACAACTCAGACTCAGTCAGACTGGTTTGTGAATGTCTCCAAACAGGAGTTTTTAGGTCTTGCCACAGATTCTTGATTAGATTTAGATATGAACTTTGACTAGGCCATTGTAACCAAGCTTGTGAAAACAAGTATGCTTTGAGGTAGCTGTCTAGTGGGAATGTAAACCTCTGACCCAATCTTAAATATTTTGCATGCTCAAACAGGTCTTCTTTTGGCATTGTCCTGTAATCATCCATCTTCCCATTACACCTCACCGACTTCTCAGTCTTTACTGAAATAAAAAGCATCCTGCAACATGTTGCTGTTAACGCCATGTTCTGCTTTGTGGATTGCGTTGTTTTGGTGTGTTCATCACAAAAAATGTTTTGTGCATAGACCCAAAATGGAAGAATTTGGTCTTATCTACCCAGATCAACCCCTCTTGTGTGTTAACTACATGGATTGTGGCAAACTGAAATTGAGACATTGTGTCATTTCCTTCAACAACGACTTTCTTTTTGTCACTATTTTGTCACTAAATCTTTAAATTGAATAAATATTAGCATTGAACTAAGTTACAAAAAGAAGAAACATAAAAGAAATGGTAAAATTAAACTTAAGGCCAAATTTCCTCTTCCGCTGGCAAACAAATGGAACGACCCGCTGAGGAAGTTTGACAGCCATATAAGGACATCAGCTGGAGCTCATCTGTATGATTTCAGCAGCAGGTCCAGAGCAAACTGGTCACTCAAAAGAAGAAATTAATTTGTTGCATTTAACAAAAAATACAAAAGAACTGACAAATAAAGTTAACTAAAAGTGTGCACAGCAAATAGTTAACTAAAGAGTCAGACTAATGAAAACAATTTTAAAGATAAGAATCTAAACTACTCACTAATCAATATGTAAAGTAATATTAAGGAAGAACAGAAAACCATTACCTTTCCTGTCTCTGTGTGACAGTTGGGACATTCAGGTCTATTCAGGCATATTCATATGTATTCCTTCCCATTATAGTAGGTCACAACACCTTTAGAGTTGTGATGGGAAACTCATTCGTTTTAGCATGCTCCATCCAGAAGTTATTTTATCCTCTTGCTCATTCGTAAGGCTTTAAATGGATTGGCGCCCTCTTTACTTACTGCCTTTCTTGTGTTTTATTAGTACTGCTTTAAGTTGTCTTTTTTTCCCTTGTAACTGTTAAGCACTTTGTACTTTGATAATACGTTTATAAATAAAGTTATTATCAAAGTTATTATGTCAATCAATGATAAAAGGTTCACAAATGGTAGAATGAATTTAGAAATTATTTATTTTGCCAAAAACCTTTGTCAGATCTATGCAACTCATTTGTAACATGTTTAGTTTACTATAACATCAGTTCCTCAGGGGTTAGAGATAAAAAACACTGGAAGTAGTATGACAGCAATTACTGATCAAAATGTCGGAAAAAGAGTATTGTGGCTTCGCTGCTTACATCAGTCACTCTGCTCCTAATGGTGTTTCTTAGTTACATAAGACCTGCTGTAACATCAGCATTTACTATGTGGCAAGATGTCTAAAAGTTAGTGGTATAAACCACAGAATAGAACCCTGCCAGTAACAAGTGTCTGCCTTGTTTGAGTCATTTGAGGTATGTGGTTGATTCCAAAAATACAGCTAATGTTAAATGAATCCTTACAGATAACCTCAATATAATAAAAATAAGTATGACACTTAGGAAGCAAGGACCAGCTGATCAGGAAGCAAAACTAACTGAAAGAAAACCAGAAGAACAAGAAAACGGGACATATATAATGCCTATATATGAACTATATAACAGTGGGCATGAAGTTTTATCATGCAAATGTAAAGCCTGAGATAATAATACATTTTTACTTGTAACAAGCCATTTGAGAGCAATTACAACACAGGGACACATTTGCCTGTGTTTTTAATATCTGATCTTGATACAATATTGCCAAAATTAGAAAAACTTTGTCAAGGAGTGACTCTGAAAAACTACTCTGTGAATTTCTTTCTTCAAGGCTGGACTATTGTAATTCTTTACTACCAAGAAGTCAACACAATGCAGTTAGAAGCTCTCAGCTTCCCTTCAATGCTTCCTGTTACATCAAGAATATCATTTAAAATTCTCCTTCTCACGTATAAAGCCCTAAATATTCAAGCTCTATCATATATCGTAGAACTGATTACTCCATATGTTCCTAACAGAGCACTTTGCTCTCAGGTGTACTGGTGGTACTACAGGGTTTCCTTAGACAGGAAACTTTTTGACCAATCTGTATGGTTTGATTGAATTTGACTTTGTAAAGTGCCTTGAGATGATTTGTTGTGAATTGACGGTATATAGATGAAATTTAATTGAACTGAATAGAATAGGAGTTTATTATTCTTTCCCCAGGGCAGCATGGTGGTGCAGGTCTTTGCAGTTTTGCCTTAGAAGGAACAAGGTCCTGGGTTCAAATTCCTTTTTGTCTGGAGTTTAATGCGCTCCATGTCCATTCACGGGTTTTCATAATCTCCTTCGGCTTCCTCCCACCACACAAGAAAGAAAGAAAAAAAGGTATTTCAGGGTATTTGTTTAAGTTGACATTAAATGTAATGGTGCTCATGCACGATTGCATTTCCTGCATGTTTGTTGCCCTGTGATGAACTGGAAACAGATATTAGGTGCACCATGCTCATTAATTGCTGAGGATTGAAGGCAGAAACCATGTGGCTAGATGACAGAAACCCTGGGGTAGATTTAATTCATTAAGTCTACCCTGATGGTAGCGAAGATTAGGGAGGTACAGAAATGGATACATGTGCTTGCTCTGTAGAGAAAGATTTGTTGATTGCTCAGCCATGCGTTTGAGATACAGCCATTAAATTGTTAAAGTTGTTCATGTCCCTCTGAAAAAAATCTTTGTCTGGCAGCTTTATAATCTATGTTGATGATATTGTTACGCCTGTTTAAAAAATCCTGCACATTTAATGGATATATGTACAAAAAAAAGACATTTGTATAGCCATGAAGATTTTAAATGTAAATTCTTAAAATCCATTTTGATGTAGCACAAATTGATAGACACAATCCAGTAGAAGCCAATTTTTTTAAAATGAAACAAATAAAGTTGCATTCCAGTTGATAGTTTCATTAAGATTTTAATGTTAGTTTCTAAATCCATCTAGTGTAAAAAATATTTATACACACAATCTATAAAATTTATCAAATACATTCACATTTCTCTTGATAATTTACATAACACAACAGAGATGTCAAAAGCATCTCCTTGTTTGGTAATTCCTGAGCAAACAAAATGAAGCAAAAACAAAAGCAATCAGGTTTTCTGGGTGTCAAGCCACTGCTCTTCTTCTTCTGTTTTTGGCAGATTGCAACAATTACTTTAAGATGCATACCAGCAGCTAACATATCAGAGCATGTAGCATGAACCATGTTTGATGGGATTATTCGATATCAAAGAAAAAGCAACTCAATCCTATAATATAACCCTAAAAAATGGCCAGCTTTCTGTGTTTTCCTCACCTAACTCCTGTTGTTCTGAATAAACATTCAACGGTCCAGTCTCTTCCTGACTGTTTTATCTTTTGATTTAGCCTAATCCTCTCATCCTTACATTTCCTGCATTGTAACAACATATGCTCTATACTTTCTATGGCTTTACATTCTAAACGTGCATCTGTTTGACTTTTACCTAATAAAAATAATGTTTTATTTAACGGCTATCTCTTTCTAAATACAAGGTGACCACACCCATTGCTTCTGACACTATACTGCCATCTTGTGTGCAAACTGCCAAATAAAATCAATAATGCTGATTGAAAACATGGCCAAACATGGCTCCCTCCAATCAAGGCCATGAGGACGAGTTGCATTAGTTAAGAAGAATAACAGCTGTTAGGCCAATGAAGCCATACGCACATCAGGTCCTGCAGCTCCTTAAGCACACTCTCCCAAAAAGTGGATGCGGGCTGCAACCGGTGAAGCAGCACCTACCATTCCTGCCCTGTACAAACAGGAAGCAGGGGCGGATCCAGGATTTTTCAAAGGGTCATGTGGTCAAGGGTCAAGGGTCATGGGGCCAAGACAATGTGAGGCTAAATGACCAAAGAATGCCATCTTTACTCTTTCACACTACCCTAATTATTCATCTAAGGGTTTTTTAATTGATAATAATTTTAATTGATGAACATAAGTGGAATTAGGATGATTACCTTATTGTAATTGAAAATGGGCTTTTAAGCCAAAATCTCGTGCTTTTTACAGCATGCACAAGGTTAAAAAGTAGTTTGAAGAAAAAATTATCCTTATCAACAATTAATCAAACAAAGACTTTCTTTATTTCCAGATATGATATTTATTCAGGAAATGAAATAAAAAGACCCAAGGAGTCTTGGTATGGTTCAAGTGACAAAAGAGTTTTAAAAATATACATGTATTTTAACAATATATTTTAACCATATGAACTATATTAAGAAAAAAAAAATACTTAGAAAGACCCAAGGACTTAAGAACAGTTTGGTATAGTTCAAGTGATAAAGGATTTTTTAACATATTTTAACAAGATAAACCATGTTGAGAAAAAAAACTTTAAAGTAAGTTAAACCAATGAACATGTACAGTGAAGTTAAGCCATAAACCTATAATAGAACTGTAAGACTTCACAAAGAATATTGTTCTCTTCTACAACACCTTCAACTTTATGATGACAATGATAATGGGTTTATGAATGTCAACCTTCTGGGATGCTTCTGGGCAAATATGTCTATGATTTTGAATGTTGATCCTGATGGTAGATCATCTTTATATGATGTAAATATCTCTTTCTCACTCTCATCGTTTATCATATGCAAGTTGCTTGGCAATAGTTTTAAGCCTAGTATGTTTTCATATAGGAGACCATTCTTAGTTTTAACAATAAAACGCATGTGGCACTAAAAGGTTTAGATCAGACAATACACACTACACAATAACTACTGTATGCGTGTCAATGTCCACTATTTTTTTTTTACTTTACACTCTTTTTTCATTACTTTTCAAAAACTGCAACAAAAATTTTATTTCCATAACTTTCCCGTTACTTGAAAAAGTTTTCCTGAAATTGCATTATTTTACAACTTTACAAAACTTGTGAGAACCCCATGTTTTCTCATTATCAACATTTTCTAACAATCATTTTTCTGTGGGGAGAATATAAGTTTAAGGTTGATCCATACTCCAATCTGGAAGGTGGTGGTAATGCATCTAAAAGTTGTTTGCCAACCACTATTAAAAAAAGAGAAGAAGAAAAAGTAGTAGTAGAAGAAGAACAGGTTCGTCACTGCGCGCTATTATCCAAGATGGCCATGACCGGTGTGGCAGAGAGTGATGGATTAATTAGCGATAGTGATGGAGTTTCATGGATTTATCATCATCATCTGAGAGCGATTCGGAATATATAGAAGACTTTCTTGACAGCAACCTGATTTTTGACAAAATCCAGCCGTACCAGTTTGAGGCAAGGAGACCAAAAAGGAACGATGTAAGTTGAATCTGTCTGCTGCAGCAGCGGTCTCCTTATTTTTGTGATGTTTTTCCACTTTTACCCGATGTATTGCTACATCAAACTGCCATGCACGTGGGCATTGTTGCTTCAACAATAGCTCTAGAAAATTTCAATAGTGAAGTCCTCTGGAAATCCGAAATAATTGTTGTTTATAGCAGCTGTATGAGTGCAGTGCCTCTGCTAAGAAACAACACAGGATGTGACGTCAGGCCGTCATTACTGCCCATATTTGGGCACTAAATGCCGCCCCTAGTATCGGTGATTGCGACTACAATTTATGCCGCGCTGGTGTCACAGTGCGTTCTAAATGACAGGTACTGGCTATTAATCTTAATTCTATGAAGGATGTTTAAAATTTTGGGCTCTTTAAAAAATACTTTTGGTCTCTAAAAAGGGGTGTGCGCGCCCCCTGCGCCCCCGCCTGAATCCGCGCCTGGGAAGTCACACCCAAACAGAGAAACTCACACGTCTCACTGTACACTTACACAGGCTTGGCAAAGAAAAGCTACATCACTGCTACCTTTTTCCTGCCTCTCTTTGTCCCCTGGCTATCCAGATTGTTCAGTTTCACTTTCAGTCTGTCACGGGTTCATTCCAAAAATAAACAAAAAAATGATGGCTCAGTCAAAAAATAGCCTTCGTGCTTTTCTTTTATTAGTCCCAGGTGAAAAAATGAAACAATGTTGATATTTTCAGTTGAAAAAAAAAAAACCCACAAAAACAAGTATTCACAAGACTACTTACAGGACAAACTTACTCAGACAGCCAACACTACCATGGGATCCAGCATAACCCTCTAGTGAGCTCAGCTCCCCTTTAAATACCCCTTTAGCCCCTCCCCCGGGTAAACCAAAATACAAATTAAGGGGTTTTAAGGACAAAACAAAAAAAAAAAAAAAAAGAAAATATAACAATTTTCTCAAAACAGTTTTCTGCATAGAAACTCAAAAAAAAATTAGACAAAAATGACTCCATACAAAATGACTCCATACAAATCTACAAAACGTCAGAAACATAAACAATATAAAAATACAATACTAACACCCAAAATGGTTAAGTCCTTTGTCACGTGACTGGCGAAGCGCGCTACTCTGCGCTATTTCCAGCATGACGCGGAAGTGGTCCGGTTTGGTCCCTGGACCAGAAACAGCTGGAATGAAGCGGAGGCGAGCGGTGAGTGTGTGGGAGCTCGGCGCCAAGTGCGCTCCCGGCACCGCTCTCCCCTGAGTCAGAGGGAGCGCGGACACGTTGAGTCTGGGATGGGCGCTTAGCGGCGCTCCATCACACAGTCCTTCCACAAATTCTGTCATGACCAAGTCACGTAGGTGGGCAGGGCCACAGCTTCTGGATCAGATACCACTACAGGGAAGAAACAAATCTCCGTGGAGAAATGCTTCAGTAGTTAGATGTGAAAACAGGGAGTGTCGAAAAGCTGAACACAGGTGGAGAAAGAACAGACTCCAGGTTCACTATGACATCTACAAAGAGAGACTTTATAGATATAACTTACAACTGAAAAATACAAGAGAATCTTTCTTCTCTGAGATCATCAACAAAAACATTAATAATGCTCGTGTCTTATTTGCCACAGTCGACAGATTAACAAATCCTCCTGTGTCCGTGACTTCCGAACTCCACTACTCCAGGGCCTGCAATGAATTTGCTAACTTCTTTACTGAAAAAATCCAAAAAATTACAGGATCAGTCTGTACATCCATATCAACTCCAGAACCAAAGCTGTATCCATTCAGCAGCTAAGTTCCTCCTCCTGCTGCCTTGATGTTCTACCCACAGTTTTCTTTAAGAAAGTTTTGCCTGTCATAGCGGCTGATTTGACTCAGATAATAAACACGTCCCTTCTGTCAGGTGTTTTCCCCCAGTCCCAAAAAACAGTAATTATCAAACCACTGCTGAAAAAGAACAATTTAGACAAACTTCTACTCCAGAACTACAGGCCCATCTCAAACCTCCCCTTTATCAGTAAGATCATTGAAAAAGCTGTATTTCAACAATTAAACACCTTCTTAACTACGACCAGCCGCTTTGATGTTTTCCAGTCAGGTTTCCGTGCTCACCACAGTACAGAGACCGCCCTTATCAAGGTGTTTAATGACATCCATATAAATACAGATTGTGGAAGAACCACCTGTAATGATTGAATGAATTATGTTTAGGTCCACTAGATGGCGATCATGAGTTTATGTGAATGCATAAATGTAAAGAATAGGACAACAGAAGCAGAGAGAACAATGAATAGGATTTAGTTGTAGATTTTTTTTTTTTTTTTTTTTTTTTTTTTATTATTATTATTATTAATATTATTTGCTTATTTCCCTCATTGATTAATTTTGTAGTCTTCCAAAATTGTGCACTCCACACTCCAGATCAGTAGGTGGCGGAAATGCACCTTTTACGTTGGCCTGCCAATCCGCCATAAAACAACAACAGAAGAAGAAGAAGAAGCAGAGAGAGTCTTGATGATACACCTGTGAGAAACCTGTGTGAGGAGATCCATGAAAGGAGACTTTAATAAAAGAATCTGAGCAAGACAAGAGGCCTGGTAATTGTCAAACACGAACATAACATGGTGTCAGGAGTGAACTGAAAGGCCAACCATGGAGCTGAAACCACCAGAGAGCTTGAAGCTGACAGGAAATGTGGATGAGCATTGGCGTGCTTTCAAACAACGCTTTCAACTGTATGTTGCCGCAATGGGGTTGGAGACAAAGCCGGAGCCAAGAAAGGTAGCGATGTTGCTGACCATAGCGGGAGCGCAGGCTTTGGAAGTCTACAACACATTTGTGTTTGATGAACCAGAAGACAAAGAAAAGTTGGATGTTGTGCTAAGTAAATTTGATGATCACTGTTCTCCTAAGAAGAATGAATGTTATGAGAGATATGTGTTTCGTTCCCGAATGCAGACTCAGCATGAACCCTTCGATAACTTTCTGACAGACCTAAAAGTGAAAGCTCAGTCGTGCAATTTTGGTCTGCTGAAGGACTCGATGATCAGAGATCAGATCATCTTTGGAGTACGTGATGGGAAGCTCAGAGAGAGACTGCTGAGAGAAGTTGAACTGAACCTGGAAACAGCGGTAAAGATGTGTCGGACAAGTGAACTGTCTTTGCAGCAAGTAAGGACATTTTCTGAACTTTCAACAGGAACTACTTCACAGTTCAGTGATGGAACAGCAGCAGTAGGAGTGGTGTCCTGCCAGAGGAAACGACATGCACAGACGAGGCAGCTGCAAGAAAAAGCCGTTATCAACTGTAAGCGCTGTGGATCACGGCATAAAGTGAGACAATGTCCTGCTTATGGTAAGCAGTGTTTAAATTGCCGTGGAAAGAATCATTTTGCAAAGCAATGCTTTATGAAGAGGAAAGAAGACAAGAAGAGGAATCGTGTAAACTTAGTAGATGATACTGACCTAAGTGATACATTCTTTATTGGTGTTGTGAGCTGTGAAAATGAGTCAGAAAAAGTGCAGCGTGTTGACAGAGATGATAAATGGATAATGCCTTTGTTGATAAATGGAACCATGGTTAAGTTCAGATTGGACACAGATGCGAAGGCGAATCTCATAAGTATGTCTGATATAAAAGAAATGCAAGTAAAACCTCACCTAAAAGAAGTAAAGTCTGGTCTAAGAGACTATAATGGACAATCAATCGATTGCATTGGAACATGTCAGCTGAATGTGACAGTTAAAGGAACAAAACATTGTGTGTTCTTCTCAGTTGTAAAGGAGGATTGTGAGTCACTTTTAGGTGATAAATCCTGTGAAGAACTTGGACTGGTGAAAAGAGTTTATTACATAAATACTGAATTAAATTAATCTAATAACCCTGTGGATGCAATGCTTCAGGATTATGAGGATGTCTTTAAAGGACTAGGTGCTGTACCCTGCACATACAAGATTCAGCTGAGAGAGGGCGCTCTGCCTGTTGTGCATGCTGCTCGTCGCTTACCAGCACCACTGCGAGAGGGGTTGAAAAATGAATTGGACAGAATGGCCAAGTTGGTAGTCATTCAGAAGGTGGAAGAGCCCACAGATTGGGTTAATTCCATAGTGGTTACAAAGAAGAAGAATGGAGAATTAAGAGTATGCATGGATCCAAAAGATTTAAATGAGAACATCAGGAGAGAACATTATCAAATACCCACTCGAGAGGAAATAATCAGTGAGATGGCTGGAGCAAGTTATTTCACCAAGTTAGATGCATCACAAGGGTTCTGGCAAGTAAAGCTGGATAAAAGCAGTACCAAGTATTGTACCTTTAACACACCTTTCGGAAGATACTGTTTTCTAAGACTTCCTTTTGGGATAAAATCGGCACCAGAGATATTCCATAAAGCAATGGAGCGGATCATAGAAGGCTTGGAAGGAGTGAGAGTCTACATTGATGACATCATTATCTGGGGATCAACAGCTCAAGAACACAATGACAGATTGAGACGCGTCATGGAGCGCATACGGAAAAATGGATTGAAGCTCAATAAAAATAAATGTGAGTTTTGCGTCGAAGAAATTATGTTTCTCGGAGACAAACTATCTGCCCAAGGTGTTCAACCAGATAAAGATAAAATACAAGCCATCTTGAAGATGCCACCGCCTGTCGACAAAACGGGTGTCCTGCGCATCATGGGGATGATTAATTTTATAGGAAAATTCATTCCCAATTTGAGTGCAAAAATGACAAACATTCGCAGACTCCTGTGCAACGATAGTAAGTTCCAGTGGACAGAAGTTCATGAACAAGAGTGGAAGGAACTAAAAAAATATCTGACTACGGAACCAGTGCTCACCTTCTACGATCCAACTAAAAAAATAATCCTGTCAAAGAATAACAACAGACCTTGTATGAAACCTATAGAGCATAATACCACATAATTATAAAACAGTGCTGGTTCTATTGGACCTCAGTGCAGCATTTGATACTGTTGATCACTCCATTCTGTTAGAACGCCTGGAGAACTGGGTCGGCCTCTCTGCTACAGCTCTCCACTGGTTAAAATCTTACTTAAAGGACAGGGACTTTTTTGTATCAGTAGGTAACTTTACATCAGGGATGACAAAAATCACATGTGGGGTTCCCCAAGAGTCCATCCTGGGTCCCCTCCTCTTCAATATCTACATGCTCCCTCTAGCTCAGATAATAAAAAATAACAACATCAGCTACCATAACTATGCAGACGACACACAGCTCTACATCACCATGTCACCAGGTGACTATGGACCAGTTCAGGCACTGAGTAAATGCCTAGAAGAAATCAATGCATCGATGTGCCAAAATTTTCGTCAATTGAATAAAAACAAAACTGAAGTAATAATCTTTGGACCAATAGAGGAGAGATCAGAAGTTAGCACACAGCTTCAGTCGCTTCAGCTAGGAACCACTGATCAGGCCCGAAATCTGGGAGTAGTGATGGACTCTGACCTGAACCTCCAAAAGCATCTAAAGACAGTTACAAGGTCGGCTTTCTATCACCTGAAGAACATTTCCAGGATTAAAGCACTGATGTCTCAGCAGGATCTGGAAAAACTAATCCATGAGTTTATTTTCAGTCGATTTAATTACTGCAACAGTGTTTTCACAGGTCTGCCTAAAAAGGGGATCAGACAGCTGCAGCTGATCCAGAACGCTGCTGCCGGCGTCCTCACTAAGATTAAGAAAGTAGAGCACATCACCCCAGTTCTAAAGTCCTTACACTGGCTCCCTGTATCTCAGAGAATAGACTTTAAAATAATTCTGTTAGTCTATAAATCCCTGAATGGCTTAGCACCTAAATACATCACAGACTTGTTATCGGTGTATCAACCCTCCAGACCACTAAGGTCTTCTTAGTTTGCCTTAGATTGCCTTTGACTGTTCTTGTTAAACTGTTCTACTGAAATATCACTAGCTCAACTTTTTTTAGTCCAACTGTTTTTAATGTTCTATTTTGTTTCTACATTTTATTCCTACTTGCTTTTATTCTGTTTTATTTTCCTATATTTTAATCATGTGAAGCACTTTGCATTGTCTCTGTACTGAATTGTGCTATATAAATAAATTTGTCTTGCCTTACAGCTTTTAGGTTCCTCCGGGCTGTACCCAAATATGCAAACATCATAATGTCATCCCAGAGGTATTGAACGTCCTTGAAACTCTGCTAACACATGATTATTCAGTGGGCAAAAATATATTTATGTTGACTTGAGATTGTCAAAAAGTGGTGTCATACAAAACCTTTAAACTGTACCCGTATTCTGCACTAAACCAGCAAATGAAAAGAAAATGTCACAGATATTCAGTTTATAGACTTTCTCAAGTCTGAGGATTCCTGAAGACTATATTTATTTGATGAACAAACTGAAAGACATTCTTTAAAAAGGAGAATAAATGCATGTGATGGTCAAGCAGGCATACATTTAAAAAGAGCCCTGATTTCATGATTTTTTTCTGTCAGTGTCCCTGAGGTGGTCTGCCACAATCAGTTTGAAATTGTTCGTCTATAAATCAGTCAGCATCTTCAGACCTGATTTATTTGACCACATATGACCATCTGCAGCTCTTTCGGGTGTGGAGGGTTTGACTTCAGAGTTACTTCCAGCGGTATTCCGGTGAACTCTTCCACATAGTAAAACCTGCGGATAAATTAGTTCAATATCACAGTCAATGAAAATAGGGGTATAATACAAAGTCTATAAAGATAATGTACAAATAAATTACATTGTACATAATCTGAGAATTTTTCCTAACAAATGATCACTAAGCACATGGATCATGAAATTAAAGATAAAATGCCAAAGCGGCATCAACTATAATTTTTTTGGGGCATCAAAAAAAAAACAAAAAAACATATTACTTTACTGTAGATATGAACATTCTATATCACATTACTTTAAATCATTGTTTATTTTTGTTTGTTTTTTCATTTCTGAAGAGTGCATGAGGTGTCTAAAAATGGGGTATAAAAATAGCTGCTCAGGTGTATGGAAAGTGACCGGGACAGCAAAGGTTTGGTGGCTTTGCCAACTGCTTTATTCTTGGAATAACAGCACAATGTTCAGTGCTTCTCCTCTATGAGCAAAACTCTGATGAAGAAATTGAAGCTGTTCTCCAGATTAAATTGCCACTATTTTTGTTTGATCAAATTGACCTGTCACTTCATAAATTAATCCACATTTACTACCCTTGACCGACAACATGAATGAGCTCATCAAAAGAAATTCAGGTTCCTCATTTAAATATTTTACTAAGGCCTCAAAACTGAAATTCAAACAGATAATCAAAGTTTTAACTTCTTCATGGTTTTCTTTTGCTTTTTCTAAATTGTGTAAAACTTGAAATGTTAATGAAGTTAAAAGGTAATCATCGGACAAAATAATTATTTGTTGCTGTCCTGCACTAAACACTTCAACAACCAAGAAACATTCATCTCAAATCTACTGTAGTCCTGCTGTAAAAGGGCATAAATTATTGCATTTGGTCTCACCTCAGCACCTCTAGTTTACATTCGGCTTTGCTCAACCAATCACACACCAGCTTCTTGCTCTCGCTGGTGATGGGGTTGTGCGAGAGGATGAGCTCTTGGAGGGAAGAGCAGCGGCTAAGAACCGAAATCAGATGCTTGCATTCATCTGGTGTTGTAAAGTAGCAGCTCAGGCTGCAGGGAAAGATTTAAATTGTTATTATTAGGATTGTTTTTATATGTAGCAGCTCTCACTGAAAAGGCAGCAGTGTTTCAGGGAACTGGATAATGAAGCCATTTGACCTGCCTAAGCTAAAACATTTCTACACAAGAATTATAATATTTGTTTATTGTTTCAGAACAGTAAAGCTAAGAAATGTTGATAATATATAAGCAGCATGAATTGTAAAAAAGCATCCACACATTTAGCACTAACTTGTTTTGTTGAACAAAACTGTTGCTTAAGGTTGCTTTGACAGTTTGCAATATGGCACAGTTGTGAAAATACAAGTTATCTTTGGTAAAATTGGTTGAGAACCAATTTGCTAGTACCTCAGTGAATTAACAATTCAGTCTACAGCAGTATTTACACCATAAACTATGAATTGGATGAAATATTGTGTTAGGTTTTTATCTTGATCACAGAAAATACAACAGGAAATGAAGCGTGTGACAGGTGTGTTGCACATGTTACGCACTTTAGTATCTCCAGTTGACAGCTTTGGTTTTCCAAGAATGCTGAGAGTTTTTCAACACTTTCCTCTTTAATGATGTTCCATTCCAGATTCAGGACTCTTAAATGGGCCGGGTTTGTCAACAGAGATGACAACAACGCAGCACAGCCTTTATCCTCAAAGCAACAATCTGCAAGTCTGTAGATAAGAAAAGTTTTAACTTCTTTGCTCAAACATTCGGAACTGAACTGAAAAAACTGATAGAAAAAAAGGGGCACCTGATGGTGCCTTACCGACTATAATGCACACCTTTGTGTCATTAATTATTTAATGACTGCCTGCATCTTTTTTAATTTCTCTTTCCAGAGCTGATTGGCTGCGCAGGTTACAAAAACCTGTGTCTTTTCAATGTTGTTATTTCACAATTTTGTGTTTGATACATTATTCTATATACTTTTGAGTCTTAGTTTGGATGTCTTTACTTCGTATCGTAGAAAATCACGAAAAATGATTGATGAATTGAATGAATGATGAAGGTGAGTCCAAGGTTTTAACTGGTAGCATAGTATAAAGACATTCCTACCTCAGGGCTTCAATTTTGCTGTCTGGGCTCTGTAGCAGTGCAGAAATTTCCTGCACCCCAGCATCACCTATTTGATTGGCTCCCAGGTCTAATTCCTTCAGGTGAATCGGGTTCATAGCTGAGACCAGAACAGCTGCACCTTCTCTTTGTAAGTTGGTTTTAGACAGCCTTTGAACAAAAGTACATGTTTGGTTAATGCTTTAAACCCAGAAGGATTGTTTTACCAAGTGGAAGGGTATAACTTTACAACACATGCTTTCATGACTTTAATTGGAGACGTAATTAGTAAGGCTGGATGTCCCAGAGGCCACAGAATCAAGAGCCAGTCAGGAGTCAACGAATGAAGCACAAACAAGGGTACCAGTGGCAAAAAGGAGGAAAAAGAAAGACTAATCAAAACTAAAAAAAAAAAAAAAAAAAAAAAGGAAAATTTGGGGGCCCCCCCATTGCACCGGGCGGCCCAAGCGGCCCCTTACTTCGCCTATGGCTGGGACCGGCCCTGGCTGGCTGTCTGCAGCAGGCAAGACTCCAAACAACTGCAGCTTACTGGCTCAATTTGGGGAGGGTTTGGGGTTGTTGCCGGTATGAGGTGATTTGCGAAAAATCTATAAATCGTACACCAATGAGGGTTACATTTCCTGAATCCAGACAAAAAGACCTACGTTTTGATGTATAATTTGTGTAGGTAGAGTGAAAATTGAGCGAGTAAGCCATAGTTGTTCAGTGTTTTTTGGATAATTTTGTCACTATGGTAGGTGAAAATGGCGTGATGAAAAAAAATCTACAAGTCCCATACCAATGAGGCTTACATTTTCTGAATCCAGATAAAAAGACCTACGTTTTGATGTATAATTTGTCTACGTAGAGTGAAAATTGAGCAAGTAGGCTGAAGTTGTTCGGTCTTTTTTGCATAATTTAGACTTTGGGGTTGTTGCCAGTCTGAGGTGATTTCAGAGAAATCTAAAAGACCTACTCCAATGAGGTTACATGTTCTGAATCCAGACAGAAATACCCACATTTTGATGTATAATTTGTGTAGGTAGAGTTATAATTGAGCGAGTAAGCTTTAGTTGTTCAAGGTTTTTTTGTAAAAATTTTGTCACCACGGTAACTTAAAATGGCGTGATGAGAAAACGATAAAAGATATCCACATTTTGTTTTCACTTCTGAATAGTTCAAAGATATATCTACAAACTGGAAGTTAAACGATGTTTGTAGGTGAAAGCATGACGACACAGTAGAGCATTTAAAATGGTGATTTTTTTGGTGTTTTTTTTGCGAATTTTGTTCCAACCGTAAGTCGAAATGGCGTCAAGTTGTTTTGACCAATCTTTTAAATGTCATTGTAAGATATTTAAACTTGATTGAAGTAAAGACATTTCATTTTAATCAAAGCTTACCACAATCGTTGCAGCTGGCAGTCAGGGTGCTTCAGGAAGTCAGAAAGCTGATCCACCGATGTTCTATCGAAGCTGTTCCTGCTCAGATCCAAGTTCTTTAGGTACGATGGATTGGAGTAAAGAGCGGATGCCAGGTCTGTGCATCCTTTTGCCTTAAGACCGCACTGAGACACCCTGCAGAGAAATTATCTTGTTTCATCATGACCTAATGGAAATTCACACCTAATCAGAAAAGTAATTTACACAAAATGTTCCAAATCATGAACTCTTTTGCACCATCCACAGGTTAAATTTATAACAAAGATCTGATCTAAGATTAGTATTTATTAAATCTGGTAAATGTTTTATCTCAGAGTGTCATTCCAAAAAAAGTAAAAAACAAAACAAATGGACTTGTTTTCCCTGGTTTAAAGACAATTCGCTTCCTATCCAGGAAGCTTTCTCAATTCAAAAAGTAATGTGGAGTATCAAGCTTTATACTATTGCCAAACATAAAAAGCTTGATAATCCACATTACTCCAGACTTTTTGAATTGAGAAAGCTTCCTGGAGAGGAAGCGAATTGTCTTTAAACTATGGAAAACCAGTCCAGTTGTTTTGTTTTTTACTTTATGATTTTTTTGGAATGACCATGACCTGGATGACTGAGAATTTTCACCAGCATACCTTAGAGTGTCCAAACAGCATGTCCTGAGAACATAAGAAAGAAGCTTCATTCCCTCATCATCAAATGTGTTATTGCTGAGATCCAGCTCCCTCAGATGAGATGGATTGGAAGCTATACATCTGGCCAAATGCTGACATCCTTCTGTTGTCATGCCACACTGTTTTAATCTGGATCACAGAAGAAAAGTGACAAGGTTCACACAAAACAGTAACATTAGAAACAAAGATTGGTTCCCAGTAATTAGATTACAGATGCTGAAGCTGCTGAAAGCAGGTACTGGGAAACAGATGTGGCACACATAAACAAATGGAAAGTTATCTCGGGGTAGCATGTACATGTACCTTAAAATCTTTGCTATTTCACTCTGACAGTGACATGCCTACTATAGACTACATGGGTGGGATGGACCTCTCCACCAGGGGTTTGTCCTTGCTGATCTATATTTAGGCTGATGTAACCGTCATTTAGGGCTCTCTTTGCCTCATTTTACTTTTTCTTGCATCCTGATCAATCTGAGAGCCCAGTACTGAGCTGTACCATTTTTCTGGCCTGTTTAGATTCATTGTGGTAAAGTTAAGTTTCTGTTTTAAGAGTCATTTCTTACTAAAGAAGTCATTAATAAAAAAAGACTGTCTGGGAGGAATACCAGGGCGCGGTAATCTTGACAGCCTAATGATCTTTTGAGGCAAATATTTACTGCTTTAAAAAATAGAAACAATAACAGACCATTTCTGTGCCAGTAATTTGAATCAGTTGAATAACTTCTGTACTTTAAACCATTAAAATATGTTAAACATATGACCAGGGGCAGTTCTTTCAAGAACAGAGCCCTGGATAAACTCCTCCGTATGTCCCCTTCCTTTGCAAAGCTTGTTGTGAAAAAAAATAAAAACACAGCATTTTCTTATGTTGATAACTAAAAACTTTGACAATAATAATACTGCAGCCCTGATTCATTAAAAAAAAACATAACACAAAAAATAATTTATTTGAATCTAATGCCTTGGGTCCATATTTAGCTTCATTAACCAGGTAAAACAAAATGTTCATACAGTGCTTACACTATGCACAACACTGCTCCCTATTGAGCTAACATGCAAAACAAGCAACAGAAAATTTGTTTGGTGCAAAGAAAGATAATTGTTGTTTTTTTCCAACAGCAAACAGGCTCTAAGGAAACTGGACTCTCGCTCAGCATATTTCTGAAAATGTTTTGAGACCTATCAAGGAGCCTTTGTCATTTTTGGCAGCTCACACTTGAGCAACCTTTAGTTGGAGCGCTTATATTTAAAACGTCCCAGATCTTAAACAAATCACCCTTTGTATTCAGAGTTAGAGTAACAAATTCAGTACAATCTGGGAATCTAATATCCAGATCTTTGACTCTGTTATGCAGCTACTTCATTGTGTTTTAATCTTTTTTATAAGAGTTTGGTTTGTGGCTTTCATTCAGCTCAGGGCCACAGATTTATGTCCAGCTACGTAGTGATGACACCAGCTATAAGCTGTTTTAACTTTCATTCATGCACAGTTGAGCCCCAAATAACTCATAACCCCGGGAGAGATTTAAAATGATTTTCTGTGACCAAGAAGTTTGATTCTTATAGGACATGAGACAGGTATCGCTCAAAAGATTATAAATATGAGTGTTCTGAATCAGTGAGTTTGTAATAGTTGCCCCTTGTGGTGGTTTTTCGTTACTGCAGTTATATACCCAGGTTTTTCAGTGTGCATACATACAGCACAGCAGGCTATACCACAGAGAGTCAGTTGCTTAAATCCTGGAGCGGAACCAACAGTGAGTATAAGCATAGTTGGTTCTTATTGTTGTTTCTTACCCCTCCGTTTTATTTTGTAGCATTGGAGGGAGCTGTTTTCAAGTTTTAAAACCGTGCTAATAATGCTAACGCTAATCGCGAAGCTAACCGCTAGCGTGAGGCTATTTAGGATGCTAAGGCTAATTAAGTTCACTGTTGAGCTTTATATTTGTTGTGTTGGTGAACGTGCTGCATTTTGTTTGATGATTATTTCTTGTAATGTAACTGAGTGTATTTACAGGAATTTAAACTGCTAAAGGTAGTTTATATATCTAAAATGTAATACATTGCATATTTCTTTTGTATTGCAGTTTTACAAAAATTAACTGAGAAGGTTCAGTAAAGCAGCCTCAATCAAATCTACTGGGTCTCTCATTTTGTTCGCTATCTGTCAGCCAGGACAGAATAATGAGCATCCATTTTGAATAGCCGATTTATTTACATTTAAGTACAACAATTCCATGTTGAAAATTTGGTGCAACTTTTTCAATAATGAGGGGGAAAATCTTTTGGTTTGTCCAATAACTAAAAGGGAGTTCTTGCCTTGCAATGCAAAAGTTGTGGGTTAGATTGCAGCATCCTCGTGTCCCATGTCGCTGTGCCCCCAGGCAAGGAACTTAACTCCAGGTTTCCTACTGATCAGCGTATCGGTATATGAATGCACGATTTTTTACTGAGTGCGTCTGGGTTAATGTGGCTTCACTGTGTAGAGTTCGGTTTATTCACCTGTCCAGGAAGCTTTCTCAATTCAAAAAGTCTGGAGTAATGTCCAGTTGTTTTGTTTTTTACTTTATTTTTTTGGAATGACCATGACCTGGATGACTCCAGCATACCTCAGAGTGTCCAAACAGCATGTCCTGAATACATCAGAAAGAAGCTTCATTCCCTCATCACCAAATGTGTTATTGCTGAGATCCAGCTCCCTCAGATGAGATGGATTGGAAGCTATACATCTGGCCAAATGCTGACATCCTTCTGTTGTCATGCCACACTGTTTTAATCTGGATCACAGAAGAAAAGTGGCAAGGTTCACACAAAACAGTAACATTAGAAACAAAGATTGGTTCCCAGTAATGAGATTACAGATACTGGAGCTGCTGAAAGCAGGTACTGGGAAACAGATGTGGCACACATAAACAAATGGAAAGTTATCTTGGCGTAGCATGTACATGTACCTTAAAGTCTTTGCTATTTCACTCTGACAGTGACATGCCTACTATAGACTACATGGGTGGGATGGACCTCTCCACCAGGGGTTTGTCCTTGCTGATCTATATTTAGGCTGATGTAACTGTCATTCGGGGCTCTCATTGCCTCATTTTACTTTTTCTTGCATCCTGATCAATCTAAGAGCCCAGTACTGAGCTGTACCATTTTTCTGGCCTGTTTAGATTCATTGTGGTAAAGTTCAGTTTCTGTCTTAAGAGTAATTTCTCACTAAAGAAGTACGGTGGCCCTGAGGTGCAAAGCACTACAACATTAACAAGGGCCACCGTAAAGAAGTCATTAATAAAACAAGACTTTTGTATTGCCTTGCAATACAAAAGTTGTGGGTTAGATTGCAGCATCCTCATGTCCCATGTCGCTGTGCCCCAAGGCAAGGAACTTAACTCCAGGTTTCCTACCGATCTGTGTATCGGTATATGAATGCATGATTTTTACTGAGTGCGTCTGGGTTAATGTGGCTCCAGTGTGTACAGTTCGGTTTATTCACGATCACAAACTTCTTTGTTGCTAATATCTAAGTACCATTCTAAATTTGTACAATAAACCATATTTGCAAATTATTAATAATGCAAATCTATAAATTCACAAATATGAAAGGACCTATATATTTTACCGGAGTCCTTTAAGTTTGCAGTTGGGACTCTTTAGGCTGTCAGCCAGCAGCTCTACTCCAGAGTCGTACAGACGATTTCCACTTAAATCCAGCACTTCGAGGCCACCAGACTTCATGGTGAGAGCTGAAGAAATGTTACTGCAGCACCTGTCAGTGAGGTTACACTCACTTAACCTAAGTTGGACAAGAAAATGAAGGTAAGCATGTTGCAAACACAATTCCTGTGCACTAAATGAAAAAGATTTGCCCTTAACGTGAGTTGGAATTACTTACAAAGCTGTCCTTGATGCTTTGAGCACTGGTAGCAGCCTCTCTAGAACTGCATCAGATCCATGATACTTTTTCAGGTCAAAAACAGACAAGTCATCATTGGAAACAAGCAGCACGAAAGCCAGAGCCGACCAGTGGGCCGGTAAAATCTTACTGACATCCCCCAACTTGTAGAACTTTTCGACTTGCTCCACAAGAGATTGGTCTCCCAACTCATTTAAACAGTGGAATAGATTAATGCCCTGGTTGGTATATGACATCTTCTCTATTTTACGGTGAATGTAGATGATTGTCTCCTCGCGGCTCTGTGGAAGTATGACTTTAGGGTCAAAAACTTTCTCAAGAAGCTCCTGGTTTTTATCTTGAGACAGACCCAGCAGGAACCGTAAGAACAAGTCCCATTGTCCATAATCACTGTCCAAAGCTTTATCCACTGCACTCCGATGTAGAGATGTAACCGGAGTTTTTCCCGCCACAGACACCACTTTCACTTTTCTTTTGGTGAGAAGATTTTCCCCATGCTCTACGAAGGTCTTGTGTACATACAGAGCTGCAAGAAACTCCTGGACACTTAAATGTATAAAAGAGTAAACCTCCGTTTTGTGAAGACCGCTTTCTTTTCTTATGATCTGTGTGCAAACACCGGAATAAACAGCAGCTTGTTTCAGGTCAATGTTGCATTCTTTCAAGTCTTCTTCACAGAAGATAATGTTCCCCTTTTCCAGCTGTTCAAATGCCAGTTTTCCCAATTTCATGACCATATCTTTGTCCGGATCACCTCCGTGGTAATCTTTTCGTTTTTTCAACTCTGTCTGTTTGATCAGGAAGTGCATATACATTTCTGTTAACGTTTTAGGGAGTTCATTTTGATCCTGATTTGACAGAAGGCTCTGAAGTGCAGTGGCTGAAATCCAACAAAAAATAGGAATGTGGCACATGATGTAAAGACTTCTCAAAGGTTTCGACAGAAGATGATCTAAGATCCTTTGAGCAACATTCTTGTCACTGATATTCTTTCGAAAGTATTCCTCCTTTTGCTCGTCATTAAAGCCTCGTACCTCTGTCACTATGTTAATGCAATTTGGAGGAATCTTATTGGCTGCAGCTGGTCGAGTTGTGATCCAGACCGAAGCATTTGGCAGCAGTGTCCCTTTGAATAAGTTTGTGAGTATTACGTCAACTGTTGTAGTCTTTGTAGCACTGCGACACATCCCGTTTTTCTCAAAGTTCAGAGGATATTTGCTCTCATCCAGGCCATCAAAGATGAACAAAAGATTAGATTGCTTGTATACTGAATCTTTCAAATCCCGGACCTCTTCAAAATAGTCACATATTAAATCAATAAGACTGACACTTTTCTCATTTATCAAGTTTAGATCTCTAAATGTGAAGGGAAATACAAAATGGAAGAAATGGTTGGCTTTTCCATCTGCCCAGTCCAGAGTGAATTTCTGAACAGCCACTGTTTTTCCAATACCAGCGATTCCTTTAGTCAGAACTCTTTTTGGGAGATACTTTTCATTTGGTAAAACCTTGAAAATATCATTGAGATGGATTTTTCTTTCTTCGTTTGTACACCTTGTGCACTCCAGCTCAATGATCTCATGTTCCCTGTTGACTTCACCACTGCCTCCCTCTGTGATGTACAGCTCTGTATAGGTTTTGTTTAAAGAAAGGTTCGATGATTCTTCTGCCATTCCTGGAAACAGAGTCTCTGTTCTTGACCGAAGGTAGCGTTTTAATTCATCTTGACAACTTTGGATGTTCTCTGCAGGATTAAAACCAGAAATCAAATTTTATGTTATCTTGAAATATTTTCTATGTGGAAATACCATTTTTGAAACTAGTTCTGCCAAACCAAACATACCAGTGAAGGCCAATTTTACAGACCCAAAGTGAAATAAAAGACTAGAAAAAAACAACAACAACAACAACAAAAAGAAACAAAAATAGAGGCTCACATTTTCTGCTATACAAACAAAAAAATGTAATTGCAAAAGCTGGAAGGATTCTTGTAATTAAGTTTGAAAGAACATTATTTTAGGTACTATGGATTATTAGATTAACTAATTCATGCAATTAAGTCTATAATTATTCATATCACTGGCATATTTTGATTCAAAATTATTTTTCATTAAACCCAAAAGTTTTTTTTTTTGTTTTATTGAAAATGAGAGAAGCATATTTTAAAATATAATAAAATATTATAAAACAGTTTCAATTTCAGAAATGCAATTCGGTTTTCAGATTCATTTCAATAAAAATTGGCAAGCAATTAACACGTTTCTCTGTAAGTAATGGAAAAACCTTTATAGACATTACATTAATTAAACCCTTATAATAGCTGACCATCTGATTGCATCTCTCTAATGGTATTTTTAAATTATTTATCATTGGTAGTGAGCTCCAAGGATTGAAGGCCTCCTCTTTAGCTCTACCTATGTGTTTATTTGATACTTTTATACAGTATAACAGCCAAAACAATCCCAATGATGTGATAGTTTTCGGCACTAAAATCTCCACAGTGTTGCCTCCTACGTATATACTGGTTTTGCAGCAGAATAGCTGATTTATACACCTGTGTTGAGAAAGTTAAACCATGGTTGTCCCTCTGTGGTGTTATCCGGTATTTTAGAGTGTGACCCCTGGACGTGGGGACGACTGATGTGTTTGAGACAGGAGGGAATATTTTTATCATTGGCCATGGTCAGAGTCAAGGACAAATTCAACTGGGATGGGACTGTACCCATCATTACCTCCTGCTCTCCGGTCCCCATTCCTCTGAGAGACAGCTAGATATCAAATCAGATACGCTCAATTTTTCCAGACAGGGGTCTTGGAAAAAATCTAAAAAAGTAAGAGCTCTCAGAGCTTGTGTCAATTGAACAAGAATTGCAGGCCATTCTTTTATTCATCTAGCCATAGCCCTTCATGTTCTAAACCAATAGAAAATGTTTGTCTGTTGTGTTCATTACTTATTATTTGTAAATATAGATTAATTTCATTATCAATAACAGCACGCTTTTAATCAAGCATTTGGCTCCAGGTTATGTTTTTCATAAGCTTTTGAAGACATGCTCTTATCTGTTGTAGAAACAAATTGCTGTGCTAAGAAATAGATTAAACTACTGGTCTTCTGGAATGCATATTAACTGATTTTACAATGGGAAAAGAAAATAATTTGCATCATATCGATTTATAGACAGCTTAATTAATGGTTAATTACTTCTTAATTATAAGGCACTGAAATCCAAATAAGGCAAATATACGTTATAGTATTAAAATGAATATTGTATCAGACACAGCTCAGAGATTCATATTACCTTCCAGTTTGGGAGTGACAACATTAGCTTGGTCTGTCTGACCTGGAACTGAAACAGAAATTTACAAACATGAGTTTCTTTTTAATAGGTTTTAAGTGGATATACACAGTCCTAAGTACTGAACAAATCCAATCTGTATTAATATTAAATTATTTGTAAATATCTTTAAATATTTACCATATGTACAGCTTGTGGTGAGAGTAAGATTATTTATGTGCACATTATTAAAATGGTTTGCATTGATGATGCTTCCATGGTGGGCGGAGATGACCGTGCCTTCTGTCTTATTTTGATCTGAAAGAGAACAGACATCTTAGCTTCTTTTTATTCCATTTTGTTCCACAGCTAAAATATAGTAATAGCAATTACCTTAAAAAAATCAAACTTTGTTATAATACAGTATTTAAACTTGACCTTTAAAATGCCTGCCTTTTGTGTTATTATACATATTTCTGCTTATTCTTATAGGTAAGGAAGTCTGCAAGGGTTTGGCAGGAACCTATTGTTATGGCTTGTTTAATTTGTTGCAATCTTTTGCTAATAGATAAAGCTAGTCTAATTAGATATAGGCTGTGTGGAGTTCTTTATGAAACAGCTCAAGGCATCCTCAAAGTATACACGCTGGAAAACAGATAACATTTCTTTGAAGACACATTCTTTCTCTTTATGTCATGGGAGGAGACCATTATTCACTGTGTCAGACTTTTTTAGCTTGTTTTACTCCCCTGTTTTCACTATCTCATTGTGGCTTTTATATTCCAGGATCAACTTACAATTTGAATTTCAGTGCATTTTAATATATTGTTGCAAAATATTAAAATTGTGTTTTGGTTGCGTAATCACAACAATGCTTGTGTGTCTAGCAGTGGTCTAGATGTTCTGGCATGAGAACTTCAGAGGTGTCAAAAGTATTCACATCTACTACTCAAGTACAAGTATAGACACTAGGATTCATAAATACTTCTGTAGAAGTATCAACTCAAATATTTGACTCAAGTAAAAATATAAAAGACCCACATATAAAACCACCTAAAGTATTAAAGTAGAAGTTCCTAATATTGACAAATTTGCGACAGCTCCTTAGCTCTATAGTCTTTATTTCAGTCCTGCCACAACCACATCAACCCTGACAAATATGTTATAATTTCAAAGTTAGATAGGTGTTCAGCTGTTTCAACTCGGTCCTGAAGTCAGTCTTGTTGTTGCTGAAATAATTTACGGCTATGCAGTAATCCTGAAGAGGATATTAACTACTGCAAACTTTTGGTTTATTGCCTCGCTACTCACAAAGACAGACAGGTTTTCTCATGTTTTCACTGTCTAGATAGAGAATGCAGGTTTCTGTCAACTGATACTGTTTATTCTTTCCGTCTTTGCCAGCTTTCGTTAAAATGTAACTGAATAACATTCTGAACTAATCTCGTCAAGTCACCAGGTATTGTTTTTAATTATTTGAAACTTGTTTTTAGCTTTTCTGCTCCAAATAAATGTGTTTTTGAAGCAAGCTGGCTTTTTCTCAAAGCCAGTGTGTTAATCTATGTGGCTTTTGTAAGAAAATCAAGCTTTGATCTTACCTTGCTGTGATGTTGCCTCGTCGACAGCCCGCCCAGCTGCAAAGCGATCTTCCATACCCAGTTTTTCTGACAGCCCAACTGCAGACTAAAGAAAGTTAAGGAATGCGCTAACACATAAAAAAAGTTTACCCTCCTCCCGTATTCCCATCATGACATAGTTCCTTCAGTCTGGATGTTGATGTTAAACAAGAAAGGTCACTTTACTCCAAGCAGAAAACATTAACTAGACTTTCTCCTAACTGACATGAAAAGGAAACCTAAGTGGTCCCAGCTGCCAGTCTCCGTTGAACGTGGTCACGTGAGACAAACTTTTTTTTCACTTCCTTATGACTCACCAGACAAGTATTTGGTTGTTAAAAGCCTGTACCAGACCCGCCTGTTCAGGCTTCACAGATTTAGCATTAGATTTAGGCAAATCCAACAAGTTAAAACGTATAAGCCCCTTGGCATCTATGCCCGAGGCATCAACTCCCAGGACAAGGTAAAAACCTTTATCCCCTCTCTTCTGACAGTTATTGAGATAATGTTTACCACAGTAGTACACATTTTTCCGAAGGTCTGTCACACTAAGTAGAAATGGATTAACGCCTTGTTTGTTCCAGAAACTAAAATCGTGGTCAGTTGCCCCCTCGCCAATCCAATGTTCTGTTCCTGAATTTGTTTCAAATAACCTGATTGTTGTGCTGTATATCCCGTCGGGCCAGTATTCCAGCCTACATCTATCCACCTGGGACACCATATACCTCTTACTGTAGGAGAACCATACCAGAAATGACACATGTAGACGTCATGATTCATCCAGGATCCAGGATTCTATCAGTCCAATGACCTTGTGACTGGATTGGTGGCCCCTAGATGTGCTTCCTCACAAAGTAGTAACAAAAGCGCTGAGGAGGCCACCAGTCTCCCATCATGTAAAATCCACTCACCAGTTTCTTTGTTCTGTGTTGCTCCCTTCTCAATTCATGCCTGTTTCTCCTGAGGTTCAGCAGTTTTTTGCATGTCAACGGTCTCCATCAGTCCTGTTTCCTATGCAGCTATGAGGGACTGAATCAGCTGTGCTGTGGCTTTTACAGCTTTCCTAAAACCAGCCACTGCCTTTGCAGCTGCATCAGCAGCATCAATTCCCAGAACAATTTTAGAAGCGCCAGTCTGGTGAGCAATGCATTTAATAATGCTCACCAGTTCAGGTTTTGTAACCAATGTTTCAAGTCGACATGCACCGTCTTAACCGCATAGGCCAAATCAGTGTAAATGTTTGATCTTTTAACTTTTTGCAGTTCACAGGTGCGCGTTACAGCAATTATCTCGGCCAGTTGAGCCGAGGCAGGAGATGACTTTGGCCTCCAAGGTGTGCCAAGTGTGGCTAACAACAGGATCAGGTTAAAAAGAGGCGTGGAAAACAACATAAGAGGCAACAATATGGGGGTAGTGTGGCTGTGTCCATCAGTAAAGACGTCAATGACACCTGGAATGGGTTCTATCAAAACAGAAGGAAAGATATTCATTTCATCCCTTACCAATGCTTCACAGATATGGGGAAAATGGTCAGACGCGGGGACAGCCATGTTAGTTTCAGTCCCTATGTAAAATACATTAGGTTGGAGCAAAATGTCCTGGAGTTTGCATGTGCGTTGTTTACCTAGAGTAAACCTTTTGCTAAAAATATAACTGACAACAGCATGGTTAGTGTGAACCCTGACATCCTGACCACGAGTGATGTGTGATGTTCCCTTTAATGCTTTAGCAATTGCACACAGAGCCCTGGTGCAAGTTGCATGTCCCTTCTCCACTGGTTCAAACTTAGTGCTGTAATAACACAAAACTCTCCTCCCCATCGAACCAGGTTGCCATAAAACTGAGGAAACAAATCCATTTTCCTCCTTCACATCCAGCTTAAACATATTTCTTAAATCAGTGGGATGCCTACTCTGAAGCTTCATTCAGATGTTGCTTCAGAAGAATGAACGCCTGTTCTGCCTCATCCGTCCAAAGTAATGGCGCTGCCAAATGGTCGTGACCTGTAGCTGTGAGAAGTTTTTGCATGGGAGCTACAAGCGCAGTGTAGTCAGGCACATAGTTTTTGCTGTAGTTCGTCATGCCCAAAAAAACACACCATGTCTCGTACCGTGTGTGGTTTAGGATGTGTGAGAATGCTCTGCTTGTGACTCTCTGTTATCCCCACACCAGCAGCTGTAATAATTCTGCCAAGAAAAAAAACTCTGGGGCGGCAGAGTTGAAGCTTATCTTTCGAGACCTTGAAACCTGTGGAATCTAACAAGATGAGGAACTCTGCACTTAGCTGAATGACCTCCTCCTCAGTGGGGCCTGCAATAATGATATCATCCATGTATTGCAGGAGACAGCACCTGTCCAACCTTCAACTTTTTCAGGTGAAAGTGGGTACTGCTGCTGGCTCACAATATCAGCAATGCTCACTTGCAAGAAAATAGGGGAAACACCAGAGCACAGTCCAGCATCAAAATGTCACTTGGACCAAACTGTGCCATCTCCAAATTTAGATGTAACTTTGCCTCATAAATGAGTTTGTAAGTGTTGTACTTGGGGCTGTACTCCATGAGAGGAGTCCCTTGCACTTGTTGCCAATCAACGGTTTCAATAACGGTTTTTTGACCATGGGACCCAAGTTACTTGGCTGTTGTCCATTTGCAACCTTCAGGGTGAAATGGGGATGCATGTCAGCAGATAATAGATAGATAGATAGATAGATAGATAGATAGATAGATTTTTTATGAGTCTGAATGAGTTCACAGAGGATGAACTCATATATCATATATAAGCTTCTGTCAGGATTACTGTGTTCCATCACGAACCAGGGTGAATTGCAATAATGACAAACCGTGGTTCACAGTCAAACTCAGAAGGCTAAGGCTGGAGAAGGAAGAGGCCTTCGGGAGTGGTGACAAATGCAGATTCAATGATGCAAAATACAAGTTTAGTAGGGCGGTGAAAGAGGCTAAACGACTGTTTTCTGAGAAGCTGCAAAACCAGTTTTTTAGCGAATGACTTCTATCTGGAAAGGGTTTAGGCAGATAACAAATTACAAGCCTAAAGCCCCCCACTCCATGAACGACAGACACTTAGCCAACGCCCTGAACAACTTCTACTGTCGTTTCGACAGACAAAGGGACAGTCCTGCAATCACCACCCAGGACACCTCCCGACAGATCACCTCCACCTCCTCCTCAGTGACAACTCTTTTCATACACCAGAGAGATGTTGACAAACTCTTCAAAAGACAGAACCCCCGGAAAGCTGCTGGACCAGACTCCGTGTCTTCATCCACCTTGAAGCACTGTGCTGATCAGCTGTCTCCAGTGTTCACAGACATTTTTAACACCTCACTGGCGACATGTCACGTGCCAGCCTGCTTCAAATCCTCCACCATTATCCCTGTCCCCAAGAAGCCAAGACTTAATGACTTTACACCTGATAGAGTTAAGTTTAATAACCCTTTTATCCTGGAAAGAAAACCAACACAAACACAAGTTTAGACTCTTCACAAAGAAAGAGGGCAGAAGGGCCAGAAATGTGAGGCCTGTTCCATCACAGTCTCGGGTCCATCTGCGCTGGGCTACTTCTGTCTCTTTGCCTTTATTATCAGACATCAAAGAAGGGACTGGAGGAGTCAGGAGTTCACAACATGGCGGTTAAGAAACAAAAGAAAGGACAAGGGGGGTTTTACAACATGGGGTTGTCATACAAAGAGGTGTAGGATTAACATATACAGCAAGAGATTCCTTGTCTAGGAGAAACATCTGTTTCTTCCTGTGTGAAGTTAAAACAGTAGAAGATTCCTTAATAAAAATAAAACGATTACATTCACATTTCTTTAACAAGACCGGTCGCCCTGACCTCTGTGGTTATGAAGTCCTTTGAGCGCCTTGTGCTTTCACACGTTAAAGAAATCACAGACCCCCTCCTGGACCACCTACAGTTTGCCTACAGAGCCAACAGGTCTGCAGACGACGCTGTCAACATGGCCCTTCACCACATCCTTCAGCACCTGGACTCTGCAGGAACCTACGCCAAGATCCTGTTTTTCAGCTCTGCCTTCAATACAATAATCCCAGCTCTGCTTCAGGAGAAGCTTTCCCAGCTGAATGCGCCTGACTCCACCTGCAGGTGGATCACAAACTTCCTGTCTGACAGGAAGCAGCACGTGAAGCTGGGAAAACATGTCTCTGACTCACAGCTCATCAGCGCTGGTTCCCCCCAGGGCTGTGTTCTTTCTCCTCTGCTCCTCTCCCTGTACACCAACAGCTGCACCTCTAGTCATCAGTCTGTCAAGCTCCTGAAGTTTGCGGACGACACCGCTATCATCGGACTCATCTCTGATGGTGACGAGTCCGCCTACAGGTGGGAGGCTGACCATCTGGTGACCTGGTGCAGGGAGAACCACAGACATCATATACATAGACGCGTCATAGGGCGCAGGTTCGCACGTCAACGTCACCGCCATATTGTATGTGGCAGAAAAAAGTTGAATTCTGTTTTTGTGAACGTGAATCAGAGAAGATGCCTCATTCCTGTGCTGCATGGTTGTGATGTCCCCCCCCTCTGGTCATTCATGTTTTATCCCTGGGGGGGATACATTCCTCCCCCCACTGATCTGAATGAGTTATATCATCAGGGGTTAAAGTTCTCCTTCGCTGCGACAGATTTCCGTCATTTGGAAAATGAGCGCAAAATGTTCTGTGTAGACTTTTTATTCAAGATTTTAAACAGAAGCTCCGCTCAACCAATGAAATGTGGCAGAGCCAGGACATTAGCCAATCAGAAAGAGAGGAGGGCGGGTCTTTACAATGCGGAGGTCTCCCATCTGAGTTTTATTGGTGTTTAATCATTTTAACTTTTGGAAGAACATCTCAAACTAACCACAGATGGTATGAATGAAAGTAGCGATGGTCAAAGATTTTCTTTGTATTTATGTGAACCAGCAGGTCAGAAAGTTCTGCAGATAGAACAGCTGACAACAACTTCCCTCGGTAAGTATGTCTGTTGCTGCTCCTGCAGCTAATTAATGAATTTTTTCCACCTGTGGCCATGTCGCCTGTCAGCGTTTATTCACTGGCTTCCAGCAATTTAGCTGATAAACGCAGCGACCAACCAGGGACCTCCTCGTGACACACACACACATACACATATATATATATATATATATATATATATATATATATATATATATATATATATATATATATGTGTGTGTGTGTGTATGTGTATTTTTATATATATATATATATATATATATATATATATATATATACAGTGTGCGATTTGCAAAAAAACAGAGGGGGGGCGGGGGTCATGGTATAAATATAAGGATCAATTTGTTAGATCTAAACATTGTGGTCTTCATTATTTCATAAAACTGTGTCAGATGTGAACCTTTAGGAACAGACTTTTTGGGGGAGTATTAAAGAGGTAAAATTAATAATATGAGAAAAAAAAGTCCTAGGTCAATAAAGTAAAAAAAACAAACAAACACAAAAGTGATAATGTTATGAGAAAACGTCATATTATGATAATTAAGAGGGAACATTTCCAGAACAGTTTGCAGAATTATTTCACTCCTGGAGTAATAGGGCCAGGTTAGATTATTTTAAATATTTTTATTCTTTAGGAGAATAAAAATAACTGCAGATTTACCACATTTAAGATGGCGGACGCTCTGACACATCGCAGCATAGGCAGAACCCGCCCAATGATGCATCTACTCTTATATTATGTCTATGGGGAGAACAACCTGGAGCTCAACGCTGTAAAAACAGTGGAGATGGTTGTGGACTTCAGGAAGAACACAGCCCCAGCTACCCCATCACCCTCTGTGACTTCACCATCGAAACTGTGGAGTCTTTCCGCTTCCTGGGAACTATCCTCTCCCAGGACCTAAAGTGGGAGCTGAACATCAACTCCCTCACCAAGAAAGCCCAGCAGAGGATGTACTTCCTGCGGCAGCT
The DNA here is from genome assembly GCF_011125445.2 of Fundulus heteroclitus. Lineage (NCBI taxonomy): Eukaryota > Metazoa > Chordata > Actinopteri > Cyprinodontiformes > Fundulidae > Fundulus > Fundulus heteroclitus. The sequence continues at coordinate 56,168 of NW_023396754.1, forward strand.
GAAGAATTTCCACCTGCCAAGGACAATGGTGGTGCATCCATCATTGAGTACATGACTACATAACTACATGCAACGTCGGAAGTTGATAATTTCTTTTCATTTATAAGTTGATGTTAAAAAAGTATTATTTACATTAAAATGCCTTTGATTTATTTGTGACTAAAATGTTTTATTTAGATTTTTTTTTACAAAAGGAAAGCACCCGTCACAGAGTTAAACGGTAATTTTTGTATTTGTCTTGTTACAGTTTTCATTCTGACCTTGTGTTATGAAGAAAAGAGCCACAGCAAAGAGCAACTAGAGCTTACTACGACTCACGTCTTCATTCATAAGGAAGAGTTTAGCTAGTTGTATGGCAGCAGTTGCTACACTGCAATGAGGGCAACATACGCCTCACTCTCCAATAAATAACAAGCATGGCGCTGCCCAGTGTTGTATGATGTAAGGCAAATATCTGCTTTCCAATGGCTGTCAGTAGCGTCCTCGAACTCTTCCTTTCTAATGGGCAGCCTTGAAAAATTTAATTCTTAGTTGAATGGAGAAACTTTGGAGAAAAAACTTAATAATAAAACTTATAATAAAGAAAAACATAATTCAACGATATGTTCAAGTACTTTCATTACCAACGACTGTGTCATCTTGTTACTCTAAATACGTGTGTGGAGACTACTGTGCTCCTCCCATTGAAACCTATATTCCAATTGTTTTACAATCCGGGGAAAAAATGTTTCCTACAGAGAAACAGTTTTTTGTGGATGAGGCAAAATCTGTATTTCTGTTCATTTCTGTCAGATTGGGTGGGACCAATAAGACTGATTAGAGTCTGTAATTGGCTGACTATGGTTTGTTCAGAAAACAGCCGACCAATCAAAGGGATTTCTAGCCAGCCGCACAAAGGAAACCCATTCCTGCTTAAGTACCTGTTGATCACGTGTAAATAAATCCCAGAGTTCTTCTTGTTTTCCATTTATTTAGTCCAAACGGCAAATTTGGTTAACAAAGACTCCGCCACAGCGGTCAAAAACTTGTATGCCCTTCCGGGTTCAACACCTGTCTGCTACCTGTTATCTGTCGGTTCTTATACTGGACCTAACAGCCCCATCTAGTGACCAAAAGCTAAAAATACACATATTTAGCTCCAATAATAACAGTAATAAGGATATTTTAATCTCAGAAACTGTGCTTCTATAGAAAGGCTAGACATATTGAGTCCAAAATTACTAATTTAAGGTTTATATAAGGTTATATTACAACATCAACAGGCAATTTTCTAAAAGCGTAAGAGCTCCTAAAAGGTTTTCTTAAAAGGGGACATATGATGTTTTAAAAATCTTCCTTTTCCCATTTAGAATATTCAGTTGTGGTTTATAGTGGAACTGCAGTGCTTTGACCTGAATTCCTCATTAGTGTAGCTCTACATTCCCCCTTTTTAGCCCTGTTCTGAGGTTCGTCTCAGAGCAACTCGTTTTGGTGCCGTCTCTGTAACAAATGGTGCTGGTTAACCCGATAGTCAGCCAAACACAGAGTTACGTTTAAAAGGTTTATTGTAAATGTTCAATGCAGACAGACCAGGAGTTGCTGACAGAACCAGATTTGAACAGATGCAGGTGGCACACACACAAATAAAAAAAAAACACACCACAGCGGCAGAGCACAAGTGAGGTGAGGCGACAATCTGGCAGTGAGTGGGTTATTGAGGCAGGTAGGCTGGGGAACAGGTGAGCAGAGTAAGAACTGATTAGTGGCTGCAGGTGGAACTGGTCTGGGCTGATGACTGGTGACTGAGGAGACTGAGCTGCTTGGTTAGTGGCAGGGGACAGACTGAAACTTCAAGTCCAAAACAAACCAACAAAAACCTAAATCATGACAGTCTCTTTAAATCTAAAGGACGTACTTTACCCCCCACCCCCTTCAGATCACAGAGCGTTCCACTTCCACCCTGTTTGGGCTTTGGTGTAGGATGCTGGGGGATTGATGTATAGCCCAAATGGGCAGAAGAACCAACCTAGTCACTTGATGATTGCATTGGTCATGATGGTTCTATTTTTGGTCTAAAATTAAAAAAATCCCATACTTTTTAGTCAGAAAACGTAAGAATATTTTGTACAATTACAATCAAACTATATATTTAAAATATTTACAAGTGTACTATTTTGGAAAAAAAAAAAAACATCATCCAGCAGTTTTGAGCTAACATTATGCTAGCTGCATAGACTCATAGTGTAGGTCAACAAAGCACTAAAACCTATGTGAAATGTTTTTTAACAAGTCTATACCTCAAACAGTCAAAAAACCTGATAATTAAAATTGTACTTTGAAAGGCAAGTAACTGTTTTTTTTAACTTAACTGTGCAAACCTCTCATGCAATGAGGTGCTCTTCTTTGCAGAATGAGTGGAATGGCTGACTCTACAAAAATGTGTGGCAATCTGATCAATTTCTTTCACGATTACCTAGAAACAGGGGGTGGCACAACTTACCCACTGGCACAAATCACCCCGCTCTCCCCTACACATTTTATTTACAGAAATTAGGGCTTAACGAAAAGTATGTTTAAAGCCTTCTTAAAGGTTATTTTTAAAATAATTTTAAAACATCAGATGAAAAAAAAATTCATCTGATACACCAGCTTCATCAGAACGCCTATTCTAATTCGTTGAATATGCCACCTGCCAGCTATAATCTGTTGCAAACTTATTTCAGTTCCATGATCATCTTGTATAGGATATAAAAAAACTTAAAAAATAAAAATATGTACTGTACAGTGCATTGCGAAAGTGTTCAGTGTTCCCCGTGTGTATTTTATTGGAATTTTATATTATAAAGCAACATAAAGTAATGCCGAATTGTAAAAGAGAAGGAAAATGACAGTTTTGTTTTTGTTTTGTTTTTTGTTACAAGAAAAAAAAATCCAAAGACGTCGGGCATGAGTTGCTATTCCACCCCATGTACTCTGATGTCCCTGAATAAAATCTATTACAGCAATTTGCCTTCAGAAGTCACCCAATTAGTTCCACATGTTTTTAATCCACTCTCATAAGTGTTCTGTGAAGACCTCAGAGCTTTTGTTGTAGCCAATAGCCGTTGTTGGTGCTCCAACACTGACTGGAAAAGGAACAGATAAAGACGTGGGTGCGGCATGATCAGAGATATTTGTCAGGGCTCTGCTGATTGTGCCTCTGCTGTGCTTGTACGTCATTCGTCTGCACGGGGGTGTCAGTTTCAGATGTGCTGTTTCCTGCTGTCCTTTTTCAGATGAGGTAAAATATTGTTTTTGTCAGTCCTCCAGGCCTTAAAGACCAGAACACCTGGGAGTGTGTCTTGTGAGGGGAGTCTCTTTTTCTGTCATGTCCACCTCCCTAATTTACACCAACTGCAATTTATAGCCATGACCCCTTATGTCTGCGAGATCTGACCCTGTTGGTGTAATTCATTTGGAGTTCCAACATTTGCTGTGTTAACTGAGAGGGCCTGCATGTTAACTTTGCTGTGAGGGATTGCTGTGGTCAATCACTAAGGTTTATGTTAGGGTCTCCTTTGACTTGTTCGGCATTGTGAAGTATTTTAATATGTTGGCTGGAGTATTTTTTGTTGTTGTTGCAATAATACATTTTACATATATGTTAACTTGGTGGAGTCTCTAAATTACCCTTAGGTGTGATTGTGTGCCTGCATGCATGGTTGTTTGACCCTGTGCGGATAAGCGGATGCCGGATGGATGAATATATGGAACTTGTTTGAGGGACTTGACTTTTATTGAACTTGCTTTGCAACATACAGAATAAGACTTGTTCCAGTTCAGTCAGACTGGTTTGTGAATGTCTCCAAACAGGAGTTTTCAGGTCTTGCCACAGATTCTTGATTAGATTTAGATATGAACTTTGACTAGGCCATTGTAACCAGTATGCTTTGTCTAGTGGGAAAGTAAATCTCTGACCCAATCTTAAATATTTTACACCCTCAAACAGGTCTTCTTTTGGGATTGTTCTGTACTCATCTATCTTCCCATTATACCTCACCCCCACCCCCTATTTACTGAAATAAAAAGCATCCTGCAGCATGTTGCTGTAAAAAGCATGTTCTGCTTTGTGGATTGTGTTGTTTTGGTGTGTTTATCACAAAACGGGTTTGGTGCGTAGGCCCAAAATGGTGCTGCAAAGCCATCAACAATGCAGACGACTGTCCACTGGCTCTACGCTCTTTCAGGAGGAGTGAATGCTGCTTGTCAAGACTAGATGCACTCTGCTGGGTTTCCTCAGACAGGAAACTTTTCGACCAATCTGTCTAATTTGATAGAATTTGACTTTGTAAAGTGCCTTGACATGACATGTGTTGTGAATTGACACTATATAAATAAAATTGAATTGAATGGGAGTTTATTATGCTTTCCCTTGGGCAGCATAGCGGTGCATGTATTAGCATTCTTGCCTTAGAAGAAACAACGTTCAAATTCCTTTTTGTCTGGAGTTTGATGCCCTCCATGTCCATTGATGGGTTTTCATCATCTCCTTCGGCTTCCTCCACACCACACAAGAAAAAAAGGCATGTCAGGGTATTTGTTTGAATTGACCTTAGATGTGATTGTGTACATGCGCGATTGTGTTTCCTGCATGTTTGTTGCCCTATGATGGACTGGCAACAGATATTAGGTGCACAATGCTCATTAACTGCTGAGGATTGACGGCAGAAAGCCTGCGAGGTTTAGGGAGGTGTAGACATGGATAGATATATGTTGATGCTCTGCAGAATTATGGAAATATTTGTTGATGCTGCAAACCAATGTTTGTGATACAGCCATTAAATTACTAAGGTTGTTCATGTCCCTCTGAAAAAATGGTTTTCTGGCAGTTTTATAATCTATGTTGGTGATATTGTTACACCTGTTGAATGTATGTACAAAAAACAAAGAAATTTGCAAGGTATGGAGTCTGTTGATTAACTTTTTAAAACAAAGTAACACCTAGTGTCAAGTTATTTTCTCTATACCTAAAAGTTGACTAGGCATGGCACCCAACAGAGGAGGCTGGAAAACTCATTTTGTGTTTTTTTTCCCCTTTGGTTGGATGATGAGTTATAGCTTAATAACCTTAAACAAGGTTACATAAATTAGCCCTTGCTTCAGCAAAGACATGTACTAATCTCAATAAAATATATTACTCTTATATTTATTTAATATTTCAAATGTAAATTCTTAAAATCCATCTTGATGTATCACACATTTATAGGCACAATGCAGTAGAATTCACATCCCACTTGATAGTTTCATTAAGATTTTAATGTTAGTTTCTAAATCCATCTAATATAATACACATTTATACACACAATCTATAAAATTAATCAAATACATTCACATTTCTCTTAATAATTTACATAAGACAACAGAGATGTCAAAATCATCTCTGTGGTTGCTAATTCCCTAGGAAACAAAATGAAGCAAAAACAAAAGCAATCAGGTTTTCTGGGTGTCAATAATCAAACCTCTATTCTTCTTCAGTCCTATAATATACCCCTAAAAAAATGGCACAGCTTTCTGTGTTTTCCTCACCCCCTCTCCTGTTGCTCTGAATAAACATCCAATGGCCCAGTTTCTTCCTGCCTGTTTTGTCTTTTGATTTAGCCTAATCCTCTCATCCTTACATTTCCTGAATTGTAACAATATATGTTCTACACTTTTTATGTCTTTACATTCTAAACATGCAGCTGTTTGACTTTTACCTAATAAAAATAATGTTTTATTTAACCGCTATCTCTTTCTAAATACAAGGTGACCACACCCATTGCTTCTGACACTATACTGCCATCTTGTGTGCAAACTGCCAAATAAAATCAATAATGCTGATTGAAAAGTACGGTTATTGTTCCTGTGCAATATAACACCAAAAGCCAGTTGGCCGGGCAGCTTAAAATCAGACTGCATCCAGTAATTAAAACACATTAAATCTAGATTATATTACATGATTATTTTAATTAAAGTAGTGTTTATAACAGGATTAACCCTTTGAACACAGCACTGTTTTAATGATTGGGCCACATACGAATATACAACCTTACATTTATGAATCACAGTCTCGAGCATCCCTTTATGTGTTAATTGTACCATCAATCAATGTTGCAGTCTTATAATCCCCCCACTCCACCACCAGAGACACAGAGACAGTCGCAAACATGGCTCCCTCCAATCAAGGCCATGAGGACAAGTCGCAGTAGTTAAGAACAATAACAGCTGTTAGGCCAGTGAAGCCATACGCATATCAGGTCCTGCCGCTCCTTAAGCACACTCTCCCAAAAAGTGGATGTGGGCTGCAACGGTGAAGCAGCAGCTACCAGTCCTGCCCTGTAAAAACAGGAAGTCACACCCAAACAGAGAAACTCACATGTCTCACTGTGCAGCTGCGCAGGCTTGGCAAAGAAAAGCTACATCACTGCTGCCTTTTTTCTGCCTCTCTTTGTCGCCTGGTTATCCAGATTGTTCAGTTTCATTTTCAGTCCAACAAATTCTCTCGTGACCAAGCCACGTAGATGGGCAGGGACCACGCCTTCTGGATCAGATACCACTACAGCTTTCAGGTTCCTCCGGGCTGAACCCAAATATGCAAACATCATAATGTCATCACAGAGGTATTGAACGGACTTGAAACTCTGCTAACACATGATTGTTAAGTGGGCAAAAATATATTCATGTTGACTTGAGATTGTCAAAAAGTTAACATGTCAAAAAACCTGCAAATGTAAAGAAAATGTCACAGATATTCAGTTTAAAGACTTTCTGAAGTCTGAGGATTCCTGAAGATTATATTTAGTTGATGAACAAACTGAAAGACATTCTGTAAAAAGGCGAATAAAGGCGCGTAATGCTCAAGCAGGCATACATTTAAAAACAACCCTGATATCGTCAGTGTTTCTGTCAGTGTCACTGAGGTGGTCTGTTCTACATTCAGTCTGTCAGAATCAGTTTGAAATTGTTGTTCTGTAAATCAGTCAGCATCTTCAGACCCGATTCTCCTGGATGACTTTTGATCAGCTCCAGCTCTTTCAGGTGTGAAGGGTTTGACCTCAGAGCTACAGCCAGCAGCTCACAGGTGCTCTCCTCCACATGGGACAACCTGTGGATAAATTTGTTCAATATCACAACCAATCAAAATAGGGTGTAATACAAAGTCTATAAAGATAATGTACTAATAAATTACATTATACATAATCTGAGAATTTCTCCTAACAAATGATCACTATAATTAATCCAATTAAGCACATGGATCATAAAATTAAAGCTAAAAGAGATAAAATGCAAAGTGACACCAACTATAATGTTTTGGGGCATCAAAAAAAACATATTACTTTAATGTAGATATTAATATGTTATATCACATTACTTTAAATCATTGGTTATTTTTGTTAGTTTTTTTAATTTCTGAAGAGTACATGAGGTGTCTCAAAATGGGGTATAAAAATAGCAGATCAGGTGTATGGAAAGTGAGCGGCACAGCAAATGTTTGGTGGCTTTGCCAACTGCTTTATTCTAGGAATAACAGCACAATGTTCAGTGCTTCTTCTCTAGTGAGCAAAGCTCTGATGAGGAAATTGAAGCTGTTCTCCAAATTAATCTTCCACTATTGTTGTTTGATCAAATTTACCTGTCACTTCATAAATTAATCCACATTTACCACCCTTGACCGACAACATGAATGAGCTCATCAAAAGAAATTCAGGTTCTTCATTTAAATATTTTTCTAAGGCCTCAAAACTGAAATTCAAACTGATAATCAAAGTTGTAATTTCTTCATGATTTTCACTTGCTTTTTCTGAATTTTGTAACCAATGAAATGTTAATGAAGTTAAAAGGTAACCATCAGACAAAATCATTATTTGTTGTTGTTCTGCACAAAACACTTCGACAACCAATAAACACTCATCTCAAATCTACTGTAGCCCTGCTGTAAAAGGGCATAAATTATTGCATTTGGTCTCACCTCAGTACCTCTAGTTTACATTCGGCTTTGCTTAACCAATCACACACCAGCTTCAGGCTCTCGCTGGTGATGGGGTTGTACGAGAGGTTGAGCTCTCGGAGGAAAGAGCAGCGGCTAAAAGCCAAAATCAGAGGCTTGCATCCATCTGGTGTTGTAAAGCAGCAGCTCAGGCTGCAGGGAAAGATTTAAATTGTTATTATTAGGATTGTTTTTTATGTAGCAGCTCTCACTGAAAAGGCAGCAGTGATTCAGGGAACTGGATAATGAAGCCTTTTGACCTGTCTAAACTAAAACATTTCTACACAAGAATTATAATATTTGTTTATTATTTCAGAACAGTAAAGCTAATTGATAATATATAAGCAGCATAAATTGTAAAAAAGCATCCACACATTTAGCACTAACTTGTTTTGTTGAACAAAACTGTTGCTAAAGGTTGCTTTGACAGTTTGCAATATGGCCGGTTTAAGTTGTGAAAATACAAGTTATCTGTGGTAAAATTGGTTGAGAACCAGTTTGCTAGTACTTAAGTGAATTAACAATTCACTCTACAGCAGAATTAACACCATAAATTATGACTTGGGTGAAATATTGTATCACAGAGAAAACAACAGGAAATGAAGCATGTGACAGGTGTGTTGCACATGGTACGCACTTTAGTATCTCTAGTTGACAGCTGTGGTTTTCCAAGAATGCTGAGAGTTTTTCAACACTTTCTTCTTTAATGATGTTTCTTTCCAGATCCAGGACTCTTAAATGGGCCGGGTTTGTCAATAGAGATGACAACAACGCAGCAGAGCCTTCATCTTTAAAGCGACAAGCTGCAAGTCTGTGGACAAGAAAAGTTTTAACTTTAGGTTGCTCAAACATTCGGAACTGAACTGTAAAAACTGACAGAAAAAAAGGGGCACCTGATGGTGCCTTACCGACTATAATGCACACCTTTGTGTCATGAATTATTTAATTACTGTAGTTTGCAATATGGCACAGTTGCTAAAATACAAGTTATCTGTGGTAAAATTGGTTGAGAACCAATTTGCTAGTACCTCAGTGAATTAACAATTCAGTCTTCAGCAGTATTTACACCATAAATTATGACTTGGGTGAAATATTGTGTTAGGTTTTTATCTTGATCACAGAGAAAACAACAGGAAATGAAGCGTGTGACAGGTGTGTGGCACATGGTACGCACTTTAGTGTTTCTAGTTGACAGCTGTGGTTTTCCAAGAGCGCTGAGAGTTTTTCAACACTTTCTTCTTTAAAGTAGTTCCATTCCAGATCCAGGACTCTTAAATGGGCCGGGTTTGTCAATAGAGATGACAACAACGCAGCACAGCCTTTATCCTCAAAGCAACAATCTGCAAGTCTGTGGATAAGAAAAGTTTTAACTTCTGGTTGCTCAAACCTGTGGAACTGAACTGTAAAAACTGATAGAAAAAAGGGGCACCTGATGGTGCCTTACCAACTATAATCCACACCTTTGTGTCATGAATTATTTATTTAACTGCCTACATCTTTTTAAATTTCTCTTTCCAGAGCTGACTGGCTGAGCAGGTTATGAAAATGTGTGTCTTTTCAAAGCCTCTCTGATATCCTGAATCTAAATTTGTGCTGATATTGTTTCAAGAACATATTCCAGAGCTACATTAATGCTCTGATGGACAGTACCAGTCAAAACTTTGGGATCACCTTCTCATTCAATGGTTTGTCTTTATTTGTGTTATACTTCCACTGGGATCTCTGTCTCTTAACGACAGTTAGAAAACCATTTCAGGTGACTGACCTCATGAAGGTCGTTGAGAAAAGGCCAAGAGTGATCAAAGTAGTCATCAAAACAAAGGATGGGTATTTTTTTTAAAAAAGCTCAGATATACAAGATGTTTGAGTTATTTCTCAATTTTGTGTTTAACACATATATACTTTTGAGTCATAGTTTGGATGACTGAAAAGTATATATGTATCTACTTCCGGTGGCGCCCGGTGAGGCAGCGGCTGCGAACAGCTCCGACCAACTCTCGACATTTTTCACAAAAAATGCCGCCAAACTCGCTAGAAATCTCTCATCTACCCAGCCGATCAGTACTAAACCGCGAGCGCCTGTTAGAGTTACGGTCATGTGGTGGTTTTGGACTTTTAACTACTGCTCGACTGTTTACGTGACTGCGGGATTTTGCGGAGTACAGCCCCGGAGGCCTGTGAAGCGGCGGTCTCGACGTGCAGCTCACGCCGGTGGAGAGCAAAACGAAGGCGGTGTAGCCGAACGAAGAAGCGCGGTTGCCGGGGTGGAGCAGCAGCCAAGCTAAAGGCTAACCCATTCAGATCGCCGCTCCCGTCCATCTGGCTTTCCAATGTCCGCTCACTGGACAAAAAAATAGACCATTTATAACTCGAACTTTCTGCAAAGAAGGAGTTAAGAGAATGCTGCGCTCTGATTCAGACCGAGACATGGCTCAACTCAACAATCCCAGACCAAGCCGTTAGCCTGGAGGGACTAGCCACCTTCCGCGCCGACAGGAGCACAGAGCTCTGTGGTAAGACCCGTGGAGGCAGTCTCTGCGTTTACACCAATAACAACTGGTGAAAAAATGCTAGAATAATCAAAAGTTTTTGCTCTCCGGACATCGAGACCCTGATTATTAGCTGCAGACCTTTTTATCTTCCTAGAAAGTTCACTGTGGTTATTATAACAGCAGTGTATGTACCTCCGAGCGCTAAAAGAGGTCTTGAGTGCTCTGTATAAGACTATCTCCGAGCTGCAATCTACACATACGGAGGGCATTTTCATCATTGCTAGAGATTTCAGCCAGGTAAATATGAAAACTCCGTCCGTCCGTCTGTCCGTCTTCTTCCGCTTATCCGGGGTCGGGTCGCGGGGGCAGCAGCTTCAGTAGGGAGGCCCAGACATCCCTCTCCCCAGCCACTTGGGCCAGCTCCTCAGGAGGAATCCCAAGGCGTTCCCAGGCCAGCCGGGAGACATAGTCCCTCCAGCGTGTCCTGGGTCTTCCCCTGGGCCTCCTCCCGGTGGGACGTGCCCGGAACACCTCACCAGGGAGGCGTCCAGGAGGCATCCTGACCAGATGCCCGAGCCACCTCAACTGGCTCCTCTCGACGTGGAGGAGCAGCGGCTCTACTCTGAGTCCTCCCCGGATGTCTGAGCTCCTCACCCTATCTCATTTCAGCCGCTTGTATCCGGGATCTCGTTCTTTCGGTCACGACCCAAAGCTCGTGACCATAGATGAGGGTAGGAACGTAGATCGACCGGTAAATCGAGAGCTTCGCCTTTTGGCTCAGCTATCTCTTCACCACAACGGATCGGTACAGCGCCCGCTTCACAGCAGACGCTGCACCAATCCGCCTGTCTCCCGCTCCATCTTCCCCTCATTCGTGAACAAGACCCCAAGATACTTGAACTCCTCCACTAGGGGCAGCACATCCTCCCCAACCCGGAGAAGGCACTCTACCCTTTTCCGGTTCAAGATCATGGTCTCGGATTTGGAGGCACTGATTTTCATCCCGGCCGCTTCGCACTCGGCTGCGAACCGTTCCAGTGAGAGCTGTAGATCACGCCATGATGAAGCCAATAGGACCACGTCATCCGCGAATAGCAGAGACACAATCCTAAGGCCACCAAAACGGATCCCCTCAACACCTTGGCTGCGCCTAGAAATTCTGTCCATAAAAGTTATGAACAGAATCGGTGACAAAGGGCAACCTTGGCGGAGTCCAACTCTCACCGGAAACGAGTCCGACTTACAGCCGGCAATGCAGACCAGACCAGACAGCGGTCGTACAGAGACCTGACAGCCCTTATTAAAGGGCCTGGTACTCCATACTCCTGGATACCCCCCACAGGATCCCTCGGGGGACACGGTCGAATGCCTTCTCCAGATCCACAAAGCACATGTAGACTGGTTGGGCAAACTCCCATGCCCCCTCCAGAATCCTGCTGAGGGTGTAGAGCTGGTCCAGTGTTCCACGGCCAGGACGAAAACCACACTTCTCTTCCTGAATCTGAGATTCGACTATCCGACGGACCCTCCTTTCCAGAACCCCTGAATAGACCTTACCAGGGAGGCTTAAGAGTGTGATCCCTCTGTAGTTGGAACACACCCTCGGGTCCCCCTTTTTAAATAGGGGAACCACCACCCCAGTCTGCCAATCCAGGGGAACTGCCCCCGATGTCCAAGCAATGTTGCAGAGCCGCGTTAACCAACACAGCCCCACAACATCCAGAGCCTTAAGGTACTCAGGGCGAATCTCATCCACCCCCAGGGCCTTGCGACCGAGGAGCTTTTTAACAACCTCGGCAACCTCAGCACCAGAGATGGGAGAACCCGACCCAGAGTCATCAGGCTCTGCTTCGGCAATGGAAGACGTGTTGGTGGGATTAAGGAGGTCTTCGAAGTATTCCGCCCACCGAAACACGATGTCCCAAGTCGAGGTCAGCAGCACACCACCCCCACTGTAAACAGTGTTGGTACTGCACTGCTTCCCCCTCCTGAGACGCCGGATAGTGGACCAGAATCGCTTCGAAGCCGTACGGAAGTCTTTCTCCATGGTCTCTCCGAACTCTTCCCACGCCCAAGTTTTTGCCTCGGCGACCAGCCGAGCCGCCTGCCGCTTCGACTGCCGGTACACATCAGCTGCTTCCGGAGTTCCACAGGCCAAAAAAGCCCAGTAGGACTCCTTCTTCAGCTTGACGGCTTCCCTCACCGCTGGTGTCCACCAGCGGGTTCGAGGGTTGCCGCCGCGACATGCACCGACAACCTTGCGGCCACAGTTCCGACTAGCCGCCTCAACAATAGAGGCGCGGAACATGGTCCATTCAGACTCAATGTCCCCCGCCTCCCTCGGGGGACATTGAGGACAGACGGGGAAAGAACACTCTAGATGCAGTTTATACAAATATTAAAGGCGCATTCAAGGCAGCCCCCCGCACCCACTTGGGCTCTTCAGACCATCTATCTGTTATGCTAACTCCTGCATACAGGCCCCTGCTGATCAGAGCTAAACCTGTAGCGAGGCAGGTGAGGGTGTGGAATTAAGGAGCAATGGAGGTGCTCTAGGACAGTTTTGAGTACTCTGACTGGGACATGTTCAAAGCTGCAACAACTTATAAGGACAAGATTGACATTGTTGAGTACGGCATGACTGTGTCAGCCTACATCAACAAATGCATTGAGGACATCAGGACCACAAAGACCATCATCACCCGAGCAAGTCAACGACCTTGGATCAATGAGGAGATTCGTCAAGCGCTAAAAGCTCGGAACTCAGCCTTCAATTTTGGTGACAAGGAAGCACTTGTCATCAAGAGCCAACTTGAACCATGCCATCAGGTTAGCAAAGCGGAACCATAGTCAGAAAATACAGGAGCTTTTCCATGACGCCAGCAACACATGTGGAAAGGCATACGGGCGATCACTGAATACAACACGCCCCCCCCCCCCCCCCCCCACCCCCCCGGTGGGTGAAGTTGATGCTGACTTCCTTAATGGACTAAATAACTTCTTTTGGAGGTTTGAGGCACTAAACAGAAATCCAGCAGAGAAAGCTGTTCCCCATCAGGAAGAGGAGGTCCTCCGCCTTGACACTGCCGATGTGTGGAAGACTTTGAGGAGAGTCAACCCGCAGAAGGCCCCAGGTCCCGACAACATACCTGGGCGGGTGCTCAAGGAGTGTGCAGGTCAGCTGGCTGGTGTCCTCACAGACATTTTTAACACCTCGCTGGACCAAGCCACAGTGCCAGCATGCTTCAAGTCTGCCTCCATCATTCCGGTGCTGAAGAAACCTCAAGTCACCTGTTTGAATGACTACCGGCCTGTTGCACTGACTCCCATCATTATGAAGTGCTTCAAAAAGCTGGTGAAAGAACACATGGTCTCCAGTCTCCCCCAAACATTCGACCCGTTCCAGTTTGCCTAACGACGGAACCGCTCCACTGAGGACACCATCTCCTCTGCTCTTCACCTAAGCCTGGCACACCTGGAGGAGAAGAACACGCACGTGCAGATTTTGTTCCTGGACTTCAGTTCGGCATTTAACACCATCATCCCACAGCATCTGGTGGGAAAACTGGAACATCTGGGCTTCAGCACACCCCTTCGAAACTGGCTGCTAGACTTCCTCACCAACAGACCCCAGTCGGTCCGGGTCCGACAGAACACCTCTAATGTCATTACCCTCAGCACGGGCTCCCCTCAGGGCTGCGTCCTGAGCCCCCTGCTGTTCACTCTGATGACACACGACTGCGCTCCCAGGTTCACCACCAATCACATCGGAAGTTTGTTGTGTCATCAGCAAGTTTGCTGATGACACAATGGTGGTGGGCCTGATTAGAGACAACAACGACCAGGACTACAGAGAGGAGGTGGAGCAGCTGATGGGCTGGTGCAGAGAAAACAGCCTGACCCTGAACGTGGAGAAGACGAAGGAGCTCATCGTCGACTTCAGGAAGAACCAGCCTCACCACGCTCCACTGCTCATCAACAGCTCAGCTGTGGAGGTGGTCAGCAGCACCAAGTTCCTGGGGGTGCACATCACGGACAACCTCAGCTGGTCTGTGAACACCACGTCACTGGTGAAGAGGGCACAGAGGCGATTATACTTCCTGAGGAGGATGAGGAGAGTCCACCTGCCCCCGCCCATCCTCACGACCTTCTACAGAGGCACCATAGAGAGCATTCTAACCAGCTGTGTCTCTGTGTGGTGTGGAGGCTGCAGTGCCTCCAACTGGAAGAATGTGAGGAGAGTGGTGAGGACAGCAGAATGGATCATCGGGGCTCCTCTTCTCTCCATAAAAGACATCTCAGTGCTGCGTGTCCCGAACCCGAAACATCATCGGGGACCCCTCACACCCCCACCATGTTGCTGAACCTGTTGCCCTCTGGGAAGAGGTTCCGCAGCATCCGCTGCAGGTCCACCAGGTTCTGCAAAAGCTTTTTTCCCTGCTGCCATCAGACTGTTGAACTGCTGCTGAACTGCTGAACTATAACCCATAACTCTGCACAACATTCGTATATTGCACATTTCGCACCATTGCATCTCCATCTAGCAGTACAAATGCTGCCGAACTCTTAGTTTTAAATTCTGTACATACAGTATGTCAGGATGCAGCGTGAGGGCTGCATGCTGAGCCTCTCTCCCTCTCTCTCTCGTTACTGCGCAGCCTGATGGGTTTCACCTGGCAGGCTGCAATCAACTCGCTACTGCTTCCACCTGGTTCCACCCCTATTTAAACATACCTCTTTCTGCTCTCGTTGCCGGCCCGTAGTGTTCACTCCCGTTCAGTCTCAGCCTGTTTTCATCCTCTGTTGCGCCTCTGTCCAGAGATTTTCCCACGTCTGGTTGCCAGAGTTCCTGCGCCCGCACCTCCAAGAATCCTCTCGGCTGCACGGTGAAATCTTCAGCAACCAGAGATTTTCCCACGTCTGGTTGCCAGAGTTCCTGCGCCCGCGCCTATCTGCACCTCCAAGAATCCTCTCGGCTGCACGGTGAGATCTACAGCAGCCTCAATGTTCTCCAGTCCAGCAAATCAGCTCAACGTTCTCCAGTCCAGCAACTCAGTTCAACGTTCTCCAGTCCAGCAACTCAGTTCAACGTTCTCCAGTCCAGCAACTCAGTTCCACGTTCTCCAGTCCAGCAAATCAGCTCAACGTTCTCCAGTCCAGCAAATCAGCTCAACGTTCTCCAGTCCAGCAACTCAGTTCAACGTTCTCCAGTCCAGCAACTCAGCTCAACGCTCTCAAGTCCTCCGCTCCCGAGTCTCCTCCGGGTCAGTCCCCCCGTGCTCCTCCTGCTAGCCAGCTTCCACACCCTTCACCTCCGTCCATAAAGACTCCGGTTCCTCTCGTCATTTCACCCATCATTCTGTACAATAAAACTCACTTCAAGAACAAGCTCTGTGTGTGCGTGCTGTGTCCGGGTTCATCCAAAGACAAATCATGACAATTACGGGCCGGCCAAAGGATGAACCCGAACACGCACAGAGCCTAGGTGCGGAAGCTGGTAGGATTTGCCCCGCCTCAGTTCCTGTCTGCGTGCCCAACTTCCCGTCTGCGTGCTCAAGTTCCTGTCTGCGTGTCTCAAGTTCCCACCTTAGATCTTAGTTACCTAGTTCAGCTTTATTTTTCCAGATTCTCGTTTTTTTTTTAGTTAGACATCCAGTTCTCTAGTTTCAGTTGTTGTTTTTGAGTTATTTTGGTCCCGAGGTTTTGAGTTACTTAGCATTCTTTGGTTTTACAGTTTTCTAGTGTTCCTTTAGAGTTCTTAAGTTGGTTAGTTGTTCAGCTTTCTGATAATTTATATAGGTTTAGCCTTAGTTTGGTTTATCTAGGAATTTTGTGTTTCGGAAATATTTAGGAGGTTTTTTCCGTTTTCTTTAAAAGTATTTGAGTTTCTGTTTTGCTTTGGGTTTATTTTCAGTTTGGTTCAAGTGTTCTAGGTTTCCCTTTGGGCTTTCGAATTTTGGTTCTGAATTTTAGTTTTCACCTTAGAGTTCCTGTTTTGCTCGTGTTCCTATTTTTAGCTGTAGTTATCTAGTTTTTCATCAGTTTAGTTGAACCTGCCCTCGTCTCCACGTTCTCCAGTCCAGCAAATCAGCTCAACGTTCTCCAGTCCAGCAACTCAGTTCAACGTTCTCCAGTCCAGCAACTCAGCTCAACGCTCTCAAGTCCTCCGCTCCCGAGTCTCCTCCGGGTCAGTCTCCCCGTGCTCCTCCTGCTAGCCAGCTTCCGCACCCTTCACCTCCGTCCATAAAGACTCCGGTTCCTCTCGTCATTTCACCCATCATTCTGTACAATAAAACTCACTTCAAGAACAAGCTCTGTGTGTGCGTGCTGTGTCCGGGTTCATCCAAAGACAAATCATGACACAGTACAGATGTTTTTTTATATATTCATCTGTACTATGTGACTTTCTCCTGCATTGTTTACACTTCAATTGTTTTACTTTTAAATCAGTGCTGCACCTTATACTGTATTTTAAATCTACGGTAAATTACAAGCTGTATTCTTGCACTAATGCCCTTGCACAATCAATTTCTGCACATAGAAATGGTTTTAAAAATACTCAGCTGTACACTGTGACATCTCTTGCATTGTCTACATTTAAATTGCTTACCTTTAAATCACTGCTGCACCTCATACTGTAAACTCAATTCTTCTGCTATTTTACAAGCTGTGTGCAACGAAATTTCGTTCTGTACGCACTCTGTGTATACAAAATGACAAATAAAGCTGTCTAAGTCTAAGTCTCTAAGTCTAAGTCTATGTCTTTACAAAATCATAAAAAATAAGGAAAAGCCATTGAATGATGAAGGTGAGTGCAAACCTCTAACTGGTAGCAAGCACAGTTTAAAGATATTCCTACCTCAGGGCTTCAATTTTGCTGTGTGGGCTCTGTAGCAGTGCAGAAATTTCCTGCACCCCAGCATCACCTATTTGATTGGCTCCCAGGTCTAATTCCTTCAGGTGAATCGGGTTCAGAGCTGAGACCAGAACAGCTGCACCTTCTCTTTGTAAGTTGGTTTCAGACAGCCTTTGAACAAAATTACATGTTTGGTTACTGTTTTAAACCCAGAAGGATTGTTTTACCAAGTGGAAGGGTATAACTTTACAACAAATGCTTCCATGATTTTCCATGCAGACGTAATTAGTACATCTGGATGGCCCAGAGGCCACAGAATCAAGAACCAGTAAGGAGTCAATGAATGAAGCACACATAAAGGGTACCAGTGGGAAGAAGAAGGAAAAAGAATGACTAATCAAAATATTTTGATTCTGCTCAAAAAAGGCACATTTTATTCACATTGCATGCCAGAGTGAACAGGGTATAAACAACAGCTTAGCTCAACCTGATGATGAATCAGGGAAACTATTGGGACTGAAACAAAAAGTGTCTTACACTTAAATCTTGATATTTACTGCAAAGCAGCCACTACACAATCCTGCAATTGGTTGTTTTGACCAATCTTTTAAATGTCCTTGTAAGATATTTAAACTTGATTGAAGTTAAGACATTTCTTACTTTTTAGTCAAAGCTTACCACAATCGTTGCAGCTGGCAGTCAGGGTGCTTCAGGAAGTCAGAAAGCTGATCCACCGATGTTCTATCGAAGCTGTTCCTGCTCAGATCCAAGTTCTTTAGGTACGATGGATTGGAGTAAAGAGCGGATGCCAGGTCTGTGCATCCTTTTGCCTTAAGACCGCACTCAGACACCCTGTAGAGAAATTATCTTGTTTCATCATGACCCGATGGAAATTCCCACCTAATCAAAAAGTCATTTACACAAAATGTTCCAAATCGTGAACTCTTTTGCACCATCCACATGGCAAACAGATCTGATCTAAGATTAGTATTTATTAAATCTGGTAAATGTTTTACCTCAGTGTTTCCAAATAGCATTTCCTGAGAACACCAGAAAGAAGCTTCATTCCCTCATCATGAAATTTGTTTTTGCTGAGATCCAGCTCTCTCAGATAAGATGGATTGGAAGCTATACATCTGGCCAAATGCTGACATCCTTCTGTTGTTATGCCGCACTGTTTTAATCTGGATCACAGAAGAAAAGTGTCAAGGTTCAGATAAAAACAGTAACATTAGAAACAAAGATTGGTTCCCAGTTATGAGATTACAGATGCTGGAGTTGCTGAAAGCAGGTACTGGGAAACAGATGTGGCACACATAAACAAATGGAAAGTTATCTCGGGGTAGCATGTACATGTACCTTAAAATCTTTGCTTTTTCAGTCTGACAGTGACATGCCGACTATAGACTACATGGGTGGGATGGACCTCTCCACCAGGGGTTTGTCCTTACAGATCTATATTTAGGCTGATGTAACCGTCATTCAGGGTTTTCTTTTCCTCATTTAACTTTATCCTGCATCGTGATCAATCTGAGAGCCCAGTACTGAGATGTACCATTTTTCTGGCCTGTTTAGATTCATTGTGATAAAGTTCAGTTTCTGTCTCAAGAGTAATTTCTTACTAAATAAGTCATTAATAAAAAAAACTTTTATATTGCCTTGCAATACAAAAGTTGTGGGTTAGATTCCAGCATCCTCGTGTCCCATGTCGCTGTGCCCCATGGCAAGGAACTTAACTCCAGGTTTCCTACTGATCTGTCTATCGGTATATGAATGCATGATTTTTACTGAGTGCGCCTGGGTTAATGTGGCTCCAGTGTGTAGAGTTCGGTTTATTCACCTATCCAGGAAGCTTTCTCAATTCAAAAAGTCTGAAGTAATATGGAGTATCAAGCATTATACTACTGCACAACATAAAAAGCTTGATACTCCACATTACTCCAGACTTTTTGAATGGAGAAAGCTTCCTTGATAGGAAGTGAAACGTCTTTAAACTATGTAAAACAAGTCCAGTTGTTTTGTTTTTTACTTTATTTTTTTGGAATGACCATGACCTGGATGACAGAGAATTTTCACCAGCATACCTCAGAGTGTCCAAACAGCATGTCTTGAGAACATCAGAAAGAAGCTTCATTCCCTCATCATCAAATGTGTTATGGCTGAGATCCAGCTCCCTCAGATGAGATGGATTGGAAGTTATACATCTGGCCAAATGCTGACATCCTTCTGTTGTCATGCCACACTGTTTTAATCTGGATCACAGAAGAAAAGTGACAAGGTTCAGATAAAAACAGTAACATTAGGAACAAAGATTGGTTCCCAGTTATGAGACTACAGATGCTGGGGCTGCTGAAAGCAGGTACTGGGAAACAGATGTGGCACACATAAACAAATGGAAAGTTATCTCGGGGTAGCATATATATGTACCTTAAAGTCTTTGCTATTTCAGTCTGACAGTGACATGCCTACTATAGACTACATGAGTGGGATGGACCTCTCCACCAGGGGTTTGTCCTTGCTGATCTATATTTAGGCTGATGTAACCGTCATTCAGGGCTCTCTTTTCCTCATTTTACTTTTTCTTGCATCGTGATCAATCTGAGAGCCCAGTACTGAGCTGTACCATTTTTCTGGCTTGTTTAGATTCATTGTGGTAAAGTTCAGTTTCTGTCTCAAGAGTAATTTCTTACTAAAGAAGTCATTATTAAAAAAAGACTGTCTGGGAGGAATACCAACAGGGTGCGGTAATCTTTACAGCCTAATAATCTTTTGAGGCAAATATTTACTGCTTTAAAATACAATGACAATAAAAGATAATCTCTGTACCAGTAATGTGAATCAGATGAATAACTTCTGTACTTTAAACCATTAAGTTATGTTAAACATATGACCAGGGGCATTTCTTTCAAGAATAGAGCGCTGGATGAACTCCTCCGTATGCCCCCTTCCTTTGCAAAGCTTGTTGTGAAAAAAAAAGAAGCATTTTCTTATGTTGATAACTAAAAACTTTGACAATGATATTACGGCAGGCCTGATTCATTAAAAAAACATAACACAAAAAATAATTTATTTGAATCTAATGCCTTGGGTCCATATTTAGCTTCATTAACCAGGTAAAACAAAATGTTCATACAGTGCTTACACTATGCACAACACTGCTCCCTATTGAGCTGACATGCAAAATAAGCAACAGAAAATGTGTTTGGTGCAACAGAAAGATAATTGTTGTTTTTTTCCAAAAGCAAACAGGCTCTAAGGAAACTGGACTCTCGCTCAGCATATTTCTGAAAATGTTTTGAGACCTATCAAGGAGCCTTTGTCATTTTTGGCAGCTCACACTTGAGCAACCTGTAGATGGAGTGCTTATATTTAAAACGTTCCAGATCTTAAACAAATCACCCTTTGTATTCAGAGTTAGAGTAACAAATTCAGTACAATCTGGGAATATATAATCCAGATCTTTTACTCTGTTATGCATCTGCTTTATTGTGTTTTAATCTTTTTTTATAACAGTTTGGCTTTTGTAACTTTCATTCAGCTCAGGGCCACAGATTTATGTCCAGCTTCGTAGTGATGACACCAGCTATAAGCTGTTTTAACTTTCATTCATGCACAGTTGAGCCCCAAATGATTTATAACACCGCCAGAGATTTAAAATGATTTTCGTTTGACCAAGAAGTTTGATTCTGATAGGACATGAGACAGGTATCGCTCAAAAGATTATATATATTTTGAATAGCCAATTTATTTACATTTAAGTACAACAATTACATGTAGAAAATTTGGTGCAACTTTTTCAATAATGAGAGGGAAAATCTTTTGGTTTGTCCAATAACTTCTTAGGAGTTCTTGAAATGGAGTGCTTCCCTTGCAATACAAAAGTTGTGGGTTAGATTCCAGCTTCCTCATGTTACATGTCGCTGTGCCCCAAGGCAAGGAACTTAACTCCAGGTTTCCTACTGATCTGCGTATCGGTATATGAATGAATGATTTTTACTGAGTGCGTCTGGGTTAATGTGGCTCCAGTGTGTAGAGTTCGGTTTATTCACGATCACAAACTTCTTTGTTGCTAATATCTAAGTACCATTCTGAATTTGTCCAATAAACCATATTTACAAATCACCACATTCAAACTGCAAATCTATGAATTCACAAATATGAAAGGACCAAAATATTTTACCGGAGTCCTTTAAGTTTGCAGTTGGGACTCTTTAGGCTCTCAGCCAGCAGTTCTACTCCATAGTCTTTCAGACGATTTCCGCTTAAATCCAGCACTTCCAGGCCACCAGACTTCATGGTGAGAGCTGAAGAAATGTTACTGCAGCACCTGTCAGTGAGGTTACACTCACTTAACCTAAGTTGGGCAAGAAAATGAAGGTAAGCATTTTGCAAACACAATTCCTGTGCACTAAATGAAAAAGGTTTGTCCTTAACGTGAGTGTTTATTACTTACAAAGCTGTCCTTGATGCTTTGAGCACTGGTAGCAGCCTCTCTAGAACTGCATCAGATCCATGATACTTTTTCAGATCAAAAACAGACAAGTCATCATTGGAAACAAGTAGCACGAAAGCCAGAGCCGACCAGTGGGCCGGTAAAATCTTACTGACATCCCCCAACTTGTAGAACCTTTGGACTTGCTCCACAAGAGATTGGTCTCCCAACTCATTTAAACAGTGGAATAGATTAATGCCCTGGTTGGTATATGACATCTTCTCTATTTTACGGTGAATGTAGATGATTGTCTCCTCGCGGCTCTGTGGAAGTCTGTCTTTTGCTCCGAAGACTTTCCTAAGAAGCTCCTGGTTTTTATCTTGAGACAGACCCAGCAGGAACCGTAAGAACAAGTCCCATTGTCCATAATCACTGTCCAAAGCTTTATCCACTGCACTTTTATGTAGAAAAATGACCGGACTTTCTCCTCCCACAGACACCACTTTCACAGTTTTTTTGCTGAGAAGATTTTCCCCATGCTCTACGAAGGTCTTGTGTACATACAGAGCTGCAAGAAACTCCTGGACACTTAAATGTATAAAAGAGTAAACAACCTTTTTGTGAAGACCACTTTCTTTTCTTATGATCTGTGTGCAAACACCGGAATAAACAGCAGCTTGTTTCAGGTCAATGTTGCATTCTTTCAAGTCTTCTTCATGGAAGATTATGTTCCCCTTTTCCAGCTGTTCAAATGCCAGTTTTCCCAATTTCATGACCATATCTTTGTCCGGATCACCTCCGTGGTAATCTTTTTGTTTTTTCAACTCTGTCTGTTTGATCAGGAAGTGCATATACATTTCTGTTAGAGTTTTGGGGAGTTCATTTTGATCCTGATTTGACAGAAGGCTCTGAAGTGCAGTGGCTGAAATCCAACAAAAAATAGGAATGTGGCACATGATGTAAAGACTTCTCAAAGGTTTCGACAGAAGATGATCTAAGATCCTTTGAGCAACATTCTTGTCACCGATATTCTTTCGAAAGTATTCCTCCTTTTGCTCGTCATTAAAGCCTCGTACCTCTGTCACTATGTTAATGCAATTTGGAGGAATCTTATTGGCTGCAGCTGGTCGAGTTGTGATCCAGACCGAAGCTTTTGGCAGCAGTGTGCCTTTGAATAAGTTTGTGAGTATGACGTCAACTGTTGTAGTCTTTGTAACACTGCGACACATCGCGTTATTCTCAAAGTTCAGAGGATATTTGCTTTCATCCAGGCCATCAAAGATGAACAAAAGATTAGATTGCTTGTATACTGAATCTTTCAAGTCCTGGACCTCTTCAAAATAGTCACATATTAAATCAATAAGACTGACACTTTTCTCATTTATCAAGTTTAGATCTCTAAATGTGAAGGGAAATACAAAATGAAACAAATGGTTTGCTTTTCCATCTGCCCAGTCCAGAGTGAATTTCTGAACAGCCACGGTTTTTCCAATACCAGCGATTCCTTTAGTCAGAACTCTTTTTTGGAGATACTTTTCATTTGGTAAAGCGTTGAAAATATCATTGAGATGGATTTTTTTTTCTTCGTTTGTACACCTTGTGCACTCCAGCTCAATGATCTCATGTTCCCTGTTGACTTCACCACTGCCTCCCTCTGTGATGTACAGCTCTGTATAGGTTTTGTTTAAAGAAAGGTTCGAGGATTCTTCTGCCATTCCTGGAAACAGAGTCTCTGTTCTTGACCGAAGGTAGCCTTTTAATTCATCTTGACAACGTTGGATGTTCTCTGCAGGATTAAAACCAGAAATCAAATTTTATGTTATCTTGAAATATTTTCTATGTGGAAATACCATTTTTGAAACTAGTTCTGCCAAACCAAACATACCAGTGAAGGCCAATTTTACAGACCCAAAGTAAAATAAAAGACTAGAAAAAAACAACAACAAAAAAAAGAAACAAAAATAGAGGCTCACATTTTCTGCTATACAAACAAAAAAATGTAATTGCAAAAGCTGGAAGGATTCTTGTAATTAAGTTTGAAAGAACATTATTTTTTAGGTACTATGGATTATTAGATTAACTAATTCATGCAATTAAGCCTATAATTATTCATATCACTGGCATATTATATTATTTATTATTGAAAATGAGAGAAGCATATTTTAAAAAATAATAAAATATTATAAAACAGTTTCAATTTCAGAAATGCAATTCGGTTTTCAGATTCATTTCAATAAAAACTGGCAAGCAATTAACACATTTCTCTGTAAATAATGGAAAAACCTTTATAGACATTACATTAATTAAACCCTTATAATAGCTGACCATCTGATTGCATCTCTCTAATGGTATTTTTTAATTATTTATCATTGGTAGTGAGCTCCAAGGATTGAAGGCCTCCTCTTTAGCTCTACCTATGTGTTTATTTGATACTTTTATACAGTATAACAGCCAAAAGAATCTCAATGATGTGATAGTTTTCGGCACTAAAATCCCCACAGTGTTAAACCATGGTTGTCCCTCTGTGGTGTTATCCGGTATTTTACTGCCGGAGGTGAGGTGCCACAGTGTGACCCCTGGACGTGGGGACGACTGATGTGTTTGAGACAGGAGGGATTATTTTTGTCATTGGCCATGGTCAGAGTCAAGGACAAATTCAACTGGGATGGGACTGTACCCATCATTTCCTCCTGCTCTCCGGTCCCCATTCCTCTGAGAGACAACTAGATATCAGTTTAGATACTCACAATTTTTCCAGACAGGGGTCTAAAAAAGTAAGAACTCTCAGAGCTTGTATCAATTGAACAAGAATTGCAAGGCATTATTTTATTCATCTAGCCATAGCCCTTCATGTTCTAAACCAATAGAAAATGTTTGTCTGTTGTGTTCATTACTTATTATTTGTAAATATAGATTAATTTCATTATCAATAACAGCACGCTTTTAATCAAGTATTTGGCTCCAGGTTATGTTTTTCATAAGCTTTTGAAGACATGCTCTTATCTGTTGTAGAAACAAATTGCTGTGCTAAGAAATAGATTAAACTACTGGTCTTCTGGAATGCATATTAACTGATTTTACAATGGGAAAAGAAAATAATTTGCATCATATCGATTTATAGACAGCTTAATTAATGGTTAATTACTTCTTAATTATAAGGCACTGAAATCCAAATAAGGCAAATATACGTTATAGTATTAAAATGAATATTGTATCAGACACATCTCAGAGATACATATTACCTTCCAGTTTGGGAGTGACAACATTAGCTTGGTCTGTCTGGGCTGGAACTGAAACAGAAATTTACAAACATGAGTTTCTTTTTAATAGGTTTTAAGTGGATATACACAGTCCTAAGTACTAAACAAATCCAATCTGTATTATTAATATTAAATTATTTGTAAATATCTTTAAATATTTACCATGTGTACAGCTTGTGTTAAAAGTAATATTATTTGCGTGTACATTATTAAAATGGTTTGCATTGATGATGCTTCCATGGTGGGCGGAGATGACCGTGCCTTCTGTCTTATTTTGATCTGAAAGAGAACAGACATCTTAGCTTGGTTTTATTCCATTTTGTTCCACAGCTGAAATATAGCAATAAAAATTACCTTAAAAAAGCAAACTTTGTTATAATACAGTATTTAAACTTGACCTTTAAAATGCCTGCCTTTTGTGTTATTATACATATTTCTGCTTATTCTTATAGGTAAGGAAGTCTGCAAGGGTTTGGCAGGAACCTATTGTTATGGCTTGTTTAATTTGTGCAATCTTTTGCTAATAGATAAAGCTAGTCTAATTAGATATAGGCTGTGTGGAGTTCTTAATGAAACAGCTCAAGGCATCCTCAAAGTATACACGCTGGAAAACAGATAACACTTCTATGAAGACACATTCTTTCTCTTTATGTCATGGGAGGAGACCATTATTCACTGTGTCAGACTTTTTTAGCTTGTTTTACTCCCCTGTTTTCACTATCTCATTGTGGCTTTTATATTCCAGGATCAACTTACAATTTGAATTTCAGTGCATTTTAATATATTGTTGCAAAATATTAAAATTGTGTTTTGGTTGTGTAATCACAACAATGCTTGTGTGTCTAGCAGTGGTCTAGATGTTCGGGCATGAGAACTTCAGAGGTGTCAAAAGTATTCACATATACTACTCAAGTACAAGTATAGACACTAGGATTCATAAATACTTCTGTAGAAGTATCAACTCAAAAATTTGACTCAAGTAAAAATATAAAAGACCCAGATATAAAACCACCTAAAGTATTAAAGTAGAAGTTCCTAATATTGACAAATTTGCGACAGCTCCTTAGCTCTATAGTCTTTATTTCAGTCCTGCCACAACCACATCAACCCTGACAAATATGTTATAATTTCAAAGTTAGATAGGTGTTCAGCTGTTTCAACTCGGTCCTGAAGTCAGGTGTTTTCTTCTTGTTGTTGCTGAAATAATTTACGGCTATGCAGTAATCCTGAAGAGGATATTAACTACTGCAAACTTTTGGTTTATTGCCTCGCTACTCAGGTTTTCTCATGTTTTCACTGTCTAGATAGAGAATGCAGGTTTCTGTCAACTGATACTGTTTATTCTTTCCGTCTTTGCCAGCTTTCGTTAAAATGTAACTGAATAACATTCTGAACTAATCTCGTCAAGTCACCGGGTATTGTTTTTAATTATTTGAAACTTGTTTTTAGCTTTTCTGCTCCAAATAAATGTGTTTTTGAAGCAAGCTGGCTTTTTCTCAAAGCCAGTGTGTTAATCTATGTGGCTTTTGTAAGAAAATCAAGCTTTGATCTTACTTTGCTGTGATGTTGCCTCGTCGACAGCCCGCCCAGCTGCAAAGCGGTCTTCCATACTCAGTTTTTCTGACAGCCCAACTGCAGACTAAAGAAAGTTAAGGAATGCGCTAACACATAAAAAAAGTTTACCCTCCTCCCGTATGCCCATCATGACATAGTTCCTTCAGTCTGGATGTTGATGTTAAACAAGAAAGGTCCCTTTACTCCAAGCAGAAAACATTAACTAGACTTTCTCCTAACTGACATGAAAAGGAAACCTAAGTGGTCCCAGCTGCCAGTCTCTGTTGAACGTGGTCACGTGAGACAAACTTTTTTTTCACTTCCTTATGACTCACCAGACAAGCATTTGGTTGTCAAAAGCCTGTACCAGACCCGCCTGTTCAGGCTTCACAGATTTAGCATTAGATTTAGGCAAATCCAACAAGTTAAAACGTATAAGCCCCTTGGCATCTATGCCCGAGGCATCAACTCCCAGGACAAGGTAAAAACCTTTATCCCCTCTCTTCTGACAGTTATTGAGATAATGTTTACCACAGTAGTACACATTTTTCCGAAGGTCTGTCACACTAAGTAGAAATGGATTAACGCCTTGTTTGTTCCAGAAACTAAAATCGTGGTCAGTTGCCCCCTCGCCAATCCAATGTTCTGTTCCTGAATTTGTTTCAAATAACCTGATTGTTGCGCTGTATATCCCGTCGGGCCAGTATTCCAGCCTACATCTATCCACCCGGGATACCATATACCTCTTCCAGTAGGAGAACCATACTGGAAATTACACATGTAGACGTCATGATTCATCCAGGATCCAGGATTCTATCAGTCCAATGACCTTGTGACTGGATTGGTGGCCCCTAGATGTGCTTCCTCACAAAGTAGTAACAAAAGCGCTGAGGAGGCCACAAGTCTCCCATTACGTAAAATCCACTCACCAGTTTCTTTGTTCTGTGTTGCTCCCTTCTCAATTCCTGCCTGTTTCTCCTGAGGTTCAGCAGTTTTTTGCATGTCAACGATCTCCATCAGTCCTGTTTCCTACGCAGCTATGAGGGACTGAATCAGCTGTGCTGTGGCTTTTACAGCTTTCCTAAAACCAGCCACTGCCTTTGCAGCTGCATCAGCAGCATCGTTTCTCAGAACAATTTTAGAAGCGCCAGTCTGGTGAGCAATGCATTTAATAATGCTCACCAGTTCAGGTTTTGTAACCAATGTTTCAAGTTGACATGCACCGTCTTAACCGCATAGGCCAAATCAGTGTAAATGTTTGATCTTTTAACTTTTTGCAGTTCACAGGCGCGCGTTACAGCAATTGTCTCGGCCAATTGAGCCGAGGCAAGAGATGGTATGAATTTGGCCTCCAAGGTGTGCTGTAATAACACAAAACTCTCCTCCCCATCTAACCAGGTTGCCATAAAACTGAGGAAACAAATCCATTTTCCTCCTTCACATCCAGCTTAAACATATTTGTTAAATCAGTGGGATGCCTACTCTGAAGCTTCATTCAGATGTTGCTTCAGAAGAATGAACGCCTGTTCTGCCTCATCCGTCCAAAGTAATGGCGCTGCCAAATGGTCGTGACCTGTAGCTGTGAGAAGTTTTTGCATGGGAGCTACAAGCGCAGTGTAGTCAGGCACATAGTTTTTGCTGTAGTTCGTCATGCCCAAAAAACACACCATCTCTCGTACCGTGTGTGGTTTAAGATGTGTGAGAATGCTCTGCTTGTGACTCTCTGTTATCCCCACACCAGCAGCTGTAATAATTCTGCCAAGAAAAAAAACTCTGGGGCGGCAGAGTTGAAGCTTATCTTTCGAGACCTTGAAACCTGTGGAATCTAACAAGATGAGGAACTCTGCACTTAGCTGAATGACCTCCTCCTCAGTGGGGCCTGCAATAATGATATCATCCATGTATTGCAGGAAACAGCACCTGTCCAACCTTCAACTTTTTCAGGTGAAAGTGGGTACTGCTGCTGGCTCACAATATCAGCAATGCTCACTTGGAAGAAAATAGGGGAAACACCAGAGCACAGTCCAGCATCAAAATGTCACTTGGACCAAACTGTGTCTGGAACAGATTTCAGAAGTTGCAGTGCCATCTCAGAATCTGTGTTCTCTCTCCCGTGTGTTCTGCTCTTCTTCACCTTCTCCAAATTTAGATGTACCTTTGCCTCATAAATGAGATTGTAAGTGTTGTACTTGGGGCTGTACTCCATGAGAGGAGTCCCTTGCACTTGTTGCCAATCACTGGTTTCAACAGCTTTTTTGACCATGGGACCCAAGTTACTTGCCCGTTGTCCATTTGCAACCTTCAGGGTGAAATGGGGATGCATGTCAGCAGATAACTGATAGATAGATAGATAGATAGATAGATAGATAGATAGATAGATAGATAGATAGATAGATAGATAGATAGACAGACATTAGCCAATCAGAAAGAGAGTAGGGCGGGTCTTTGCAACACGGAGGTCTCCCATCTGAGTTTTATCGGTGTTTAATCATTTTAACTTTTGGAAGAACATCTCAAACTAACCACAGATGCTATGAATTAAAGTAGCGATGGTCAAAGATTTTCTTTGGATTTATGTGAACCAGCAGGTCAGAAAGTTCAGCGGATAGAACAGCTGACAACAACTTCCCTTGGTAAGTGTGTCTGTTGCTGCTCCTGCAGCTAATTAATGAATTATTTCCACCTGTGGCCATGTCGCCTGTCAGCGTTTATTCACTGGCTTCCAGCAATTTAGCTGATAAACGCAGAGACTAACCAGGGACCTCCTCGTGATTCACTGTTATGTTTTATTTAAAACTGAAAGAGTAATGCTCTAGCTCGGCTAATTTAGCATGACATGCTTTTCTGTAACAAAGAAGGCAGAGCTGCAGTCAGAGCGGCTGTCAGTCAATAAGCAGCAGCTCCACCTCATGAGCTGAACCAGGACACTCGTTAAATAAAATGACAAGGATTTTGATGCATACAGATTATTAAGGAAACTACATCAAAAATAAACAAATAAACTGCAGCTACAACATGGACAGGAGAACGGGTTCTAACTGTGTGAGACCAGAGAAAGGCGATTCTCAGAGTTGTTGTAGTTATTTGTTATTTTTACACGGAGTGGAGCGCGATGTAAAGCGAGTCGCACCAGAAACATGTTAAATAGACTCCTGTGGATCTATGGACTCATTTTACTCCAACCCAAAACACCTGCCAGAAAGACAAGCTAAACCAGCCAAGATTACCTTAAACAATATATAACTTATCAGAAGTTTAATAACGTTTTAATGTTCTTTGAAAGCAAGTTACGTTTTTTTCTTTTAAACTTTAAGCAATTTTATTAAACTTTTTAAAAATGGAACCTCCCATCCATGGATTTTCTATACCTGCTTTTCCGTACAGGTGTTACGTCATGCCATATCTGATTGGAAAACGCGGCTTGACGTAACACAGGGTCGTGGAGGAGCTGGTGACCATCTCCAGCAGTCAATGAGCGAGAGGTGGGGACACCTGGACATGTCACTCGTCTAAAATATAACCGTTTTTATAAACTTAAAAAAAAGTTAATGCCTTTTATAAACTCATGAGTTGTGATAATTAATTGGTGAGCAATAACGGGCAAAGCAGAGACTGATTATTGTAATGTGCAATCTGTGTTGTGTTGGTTTTGTGTCCCTCTTTGTCCATGGCTGTTGTTGGCCTTGTATGATCATAGGATTGATTTATATTGAATGTGACAGTGGAGTTAATGTACAGGTGTGAAGAAGATGTTGTAATGATGCAAGCTGCTGTCTTTTGAATTAGCTGCAGTTTATGGAGGGTTTTCCGGGGGACAAGGAGGGAAGGGTTTTGAAATTGTAAAGTGGAAAGGTGAGTGGACTGTGGACCAGTTTGGCAAAAGTGCGAAGGAAGAACTTGCTTGATGCTGTAAATATGAAAGTTAACCAGATGATGTTATGGATGTGGAAAGTGAAGAAGATTATGGAGAGGGCTGTCCAGGATGGTGCCAAGGCTCTGAAGCTGAAAGGTGGGAGAGATACAGGAATTGTCAATGGAACTACCAGATTTGTTTAAAGAGGACTTTGCACAATAAGCAAATGAGGCTATTAGGTGGCATGACGTCCACGGCCCAGGAATATATGGGCTGACTAGAAAAATGTTCAGTCAAATTGATTATTTTTGCTTTAACCCCTGAATATTATGGAAATATATTAATTCATTATAATTAATATCATTAATTGTCTTGTGTCCTTCACATTTGTGAATTAATTATTTTGTTTGTTTTTAAAGAGTATTATTACCTTTTCTGCTCAAAGCGGTTAAAGTAAATGAATACCTACTCCTGAGTCCCGACAGTAGATGGTACAAGTTTAAAAACAATAGTCTAACCTACTGGACCTAGCTAGCTACCTGAAAGAGCACCTGCTAGCTAACTTTTGAAATGATCCCCCCCCCTCTGTTTTTTTTTGCAAATCACACACTGTATATATATATATATATATATATATATATATATATATATATATATATATATATATATATATATATATATATATATGATATGATATGAATATAAGGATCAATTTGTTAAATCTAAACATTGTGGTCTTCATTATTTCATAAAACCGTGTCACATGTGAACCTTTAGGAACAGACTTTTTGGGGGAGTATTAAAGAGGTAAAATTAATAATATGAGAAAAAAAAGTCCTAGGTCAATAAAGTAAAAAAAAAACAAAAAAAAAAAAAACACAAAAGTGATAATGTTATGAGAAAACGTCATATTATGATAATTAAGAGGGAACATTTCCAGAATAGTCACAGTTTGCAGAATTATTTGACTCCTGGAGTAATAGGGCCAGGTTAGATTATTTTAAATATTTTTATTCTTTAGGAGAATAAAAATAACTTCAGATTTGCCACATTTAAGATGGCGGACGCTCTGACACATCGCAGCATAGGCAGAACCCGCCCAATGATGCATCTACTCTTATATTATGTCTATGGGGAGAACAACCTGGAGCTCAACGCTGTAAAAACAGTAGGGATGGTTGTGGACTTCAGGAAGAACACAGCCCCAGCTACCCCATCACCCTCTGTGACTTCACCATCGAAACTGTGGAGTCTTTCCGCTTCCTGGGAACTATCCTCTCCTAAAGTGGGAGCTGAACAGCAACTCCCTCACCAAGAAAGCCCAGCAGAGGATGTACTTCCTGCGGCAGCTGAAGAAATTCCATCACTGAGTACATGACTACATGCAACGTCGGAAGTTGATAATTTCATTACATTTATAAGTTGATGTTAAAAAAGAATTATTTACATTAAAATGCCTTTGATTTATTTGTGACTAAAATGTTTTATTTAGATTTATTTACAAAAGGAAAGCACCCGTCACAGAGTTAAACGGTAATTTTTGTATTTGTCTTGTTACAGTTTTCATTCTGATCTTGTGTTACGAAGAAAAGAGCCACAGCAAAGAGCAACTTGAGCTTACTGCGACTCACGTCTTCATTTTTAAGGAAGAGTTTAGCTAGTTGTATGGCAGCAGTTGCTACACTTCAGTGAGGACAACATACGCCTCACTCTCCAATAAATAACAAGCATGGTGCTGCCCAGTGTTGTATGATGTAAGGCAAATATCTGCTTTCCTATGGCTGTCAGTAGCGTCCTCGAACTCTTCCTTTCTAATGGGCAGCCTTGAACATTTAAATTCTTAGTTGAACGGAGAAACTTTGGAGAAAAAAACTTAATGAAAGCTTGAGACAAAACTTATAATAAAGAAAAACATAATTCAACGACATGTTCAAGTGCATTCATTACCAACGACTGTGTCATCGGGTTACTCTAAATACGTGTGTGGAGACTACTGTGCTCCTCCCATTGAAACCTATATTCCAATTGTTTCACAATCCGGGGAAAAAATGTTTCCTACAGAGAAACAGTTTTTTGTGGATGGGGCAAAATCTGTATTTCTGTTCATTTCTGTTAGATTGGGTCGGACCAGAAAGACTGATTAGAGTTTGTGATTGGCTGACCATGGATTGTTCAGAAAACAGCCGACCAATCAAAGGGATTTCTAGCCAGTCGCACAAAGGAAACCCATATTTCCTGCTTACGTACCTGTTGATCACGTGTAAATAAATCCCAGAGTTCTTCTTCTTGTCCATTTATTTGGTCTTACACGGCAACATTGGTTAACAAAGACTCCGCCACAGCGGTCAAAAACCTGTATGCCCTTTCGGGTTCAACACCTGTCTTGCTACCTGTCACCTGTCGGTTCTTATACTGGACCCAACAGCCCCATCTAGTGACCAAAAGCCAAAAATACACATATTTAGCTCCAATAATGACAGTAATAAGGATATTTTAATCTCAGAAACTGTGCTTCTATAGAAAGGCTAGACATATTGAGTCCAAAATTACTAATTTAAGGTTTATATAAGGTTATATTACAGGCACAAAACAGCACTCCAGCAGTGAAAGCTGTCCCCCATCAGGATGAGGAGGTCCTCTGCCTTGACACTGCCGACGTGTGGAAGACTCTAAGGAGAGTCAACCCGCGGAAGGCCCCAGGCCCCGACAACATACCTGGGCGGGTGCTCAAGGAGTGTGCAGGTCAGCTGGCTGGTGTCCTCACAGACATTTTTAACACCTCGCTGGACCAAGCCACAGTGCCAGCATGCTTCAAGTCTGCCTCCATCATTCCGGTGCCAAAGAAACCTCAAGTCACCTGTTTCAACGACTACCGGCCTGTTGCACTGACTCCCATCATGATGAAGTGCTTTGAAAGGCTGGTAAAGGAACACATCGTCTCCAGTCTCCCCCCAACACTCGACCCGTTCCAGTTTGCCTACCGACGGAACCGCTTCACTGAGGACGCCATCTCCTCTGCTCTTCACCTGAGCCTGGCACACCTGGAGGAGAAGAACACGCACGTGCGGATGCTGTTCCTGGACTTCAGTTCAGCGTTCAACACCATCATCCCACAACATCTGGTGGAAAAACTGGAGCATCTGGGCTTCAACACACCCCTACGAAACTGGCTGCTAGACTTCCTCACCAACAGACCTCAGTCAGTCCGTGTCGGACAGAACACCTCTGATGTCATCACCCTCAGCACGGGCTCCCCTCAGGGCTGCGTCCTGAGCCCCCTGCTGTTCACCCTGATGACACACGACTGCGTCCCCAGGTTCACCACCAATCACATCGTGAAGTTTGCAGACGACACAACGGTGGTGGGCCTGATCAGAGACGACAACGACCAGGACTACAGAGAGGAGGTGGAGCAGCTGGTGGGCTGGTGCAGAGACAACAGCCTGATCCTGAACGTGGAGAAGACGAAGGAGATCATCATCGACTTCAGGAAAAACCGGCCTCCCCATGCTCCACTGCTCATCAACAACTCAGCGGTGGAGGTGGTCAGCAGCACCAAGTTCCTGGGGGTGCACATCACGGACAACCTCACCTGGACTGTGAACACCACGTCACTGGTGAAGAGGGCACAGAAGCGACTGTACTTTCTGCGGAGGATGAGGAGAGCCCGCCTGCCCCCGCCTGCCCCCGCCCATCCTCACGACCTTCTACAGAAGCACCATAGAGAGTATTCTGACCAGCTGTCTCTCTGTGTGGTGTGGAGGCTGCAGTGCCTCCGACTGGAAGAACGTGAGGAGAGTGGTGAGGACAGCAGAAGGGATCATCGGGGCTCCTCTTCCCTCCATTAAAGACATTTCATCGCAGCGCTGTGTGTCTCGAGCCCGTAACATCATCAGGGACCCCTCACACCCCCACCATAGACTATTCTCCCTGCTGCCCTCTGGAAAGAGGTTCCGCAGCATCCCCTGCAGGTCCACTAGGTTCTGCAAGAGCTTTTTCCCTGCTGCCATCAGACTGTTGAACTGCTGAACTACTAAAGTATAAAAACGAACTGTACCACACTAGATTCGCTGATTTGCACATTTGCACATTGTATCGTATCCTGCAAAATTGCTGCTGCACCTTAACCGGAAACGTACTGCAAAACTGTGTACAATGCAACTGTCTACTTTTAAATCACTGCTGCACCTTAATGCATATTTGTCTACATTTGGTTTACATTGTTTACACTTGTTACTGTTTCACCGTGCCGTGACTACGGTGAAGCACCCTCGGTGGACCCAGTTCGTTTTACCCAGTCAGGCGACCCCCACTTACTTATTACCTTGAATGTAGGACGCATAAAACAGACAAGTATGCTTTTAGTTATATTTTATCTACGTAAAGACAGAGAAATAGTTACAGTCACACCAGCGCTGATGGGCCCCTGATCGGCAGGAGGCCTCGAGTGCTCATTACACAAACATTATAAAGGGATCTCGGGACACACCCATACAAGGGCGGTACACATCCAAACTGTGACATCAGCAGGGAAGCTGTGTCACCTCCGGGGTGGTATCTGATAGATATGTGCCAATCTTTTGGGTCAGTGCCATCTAAGTGTGCCATGCAGTTCTGGGATAAACAGCTCGTTCCACTTGACCTTGTTGATATCCTAACAGTCCCCCTGATGATGTGTCATTATGGCACATCACCAAAGATGATCAACCAGTGGAACGACAGCTCTCAGTCTGTCCCTCTCCCAGAACAGTCGGTCATTCCGTCCAGTCCAAGCAATCCAATCACGTCAGCTTCCGGCTTCCAGAGTCCATCCATCTGTGATCTCCATGGCAGTCGATAGTGCGGCTCAGTCTCTGGGGTCACACAATCTCTGCTGGTGTGACTGAAAAGCACTTTATAAAAACCAGTCCAGTTGTCCGTTAGCCCCCCCTGTTGGTGTGCCCCAAAGGCACATCACAACGAAAACAGTTCCAAGGAATGGGCCGGACAAACCACAATGGAAACATCTTAGCATCAATCAGCATGAATCATTTTTTACTCAACACCACAGTCCAAGCATTTTAACTACAATTTAGGGTTCAACTATTTGTGCTAGGCCTGTTTTAGGTTCCTATGCGCACATTATTTTAAGTTTACTTTAGACTAGATAAGCTAAAGATGTACATTAATCAAGGCCAAATTTGTCTACTCTACCTCCACCCCGAAAAACCTCCTACTTGGTCCTCCACTCTCCATTCCTATGGACAAATATCCATCGCTTTCAACCTCACAAATCCAGGAGTACCAGTAGGGGGCATCATAGGGCAGGCTGAGTCTTCATCACAAAAAACCATCTCTAAGAAATGGCAAAAAAGTGATGGAGCCCCAGTCAAGGGCACTCCCACTCTGGGCCAATCTGAGCGAGAAGACACCCTGTATTGAATCTAGAAATTAGCCTTACCGAGTAACTTATGGATCTGTGATAGCCATCAGATCCTGGTTCTCTATATAACAAAGCAAAAAGTTAGCAAGAACTGCAGGTCTTGGTGTGTGTGTCTGTAACAGAGAGTTTCCATTCTTAGTCATAAAGCCATAGCGATCATCATAATGCAACATCACAGTATAAACATCATAACACATAAAATCAAACATGGTGATGGAAGTCAGTGGAGAAGAGAAAGGAAAAAATCAGGTTTGTGATATAAAAAGAGTCTGTACGTCAATAACGCAAAGTTAAGGAAGCCTTCAGGCCATTCAGGCACAAGGCAGAAAATAATCTAATCGCGCTTAGGGTCTCTTCAGGCAACTCCTCCCGTTGAAGAATAAGGAATCAGAGTTCTCTGGCTTCTTCATCCCCAGTCCTCTTCTTGGTTCCTCCGCATGGACAAAAACGATTTAGTTGGATGGTAATGAGTGTCCTGTCCTTAGGCAATAAGCATTTTATCCCCAGGAAAATGCTCTGTCGAGATGGTTGGCAGACACCAGGCCTTGTTTACTGTTGGATAACAGAAACAAGGTGTAATTAGTGTTCTTATCAAGACTCCCAATCCTTCTTTCATTTACCTTCTTCAAACACTTTCACATCCAGATATTTCCGTTCACAATTATTGTGCTCTTAAATTCTTCTTTTTAGGCAGCTGTAAAATCCTTTTCTCCCAAACATTCTCCCATATGCTCCCCATATGCTGTTTGCCATTTTATTAATGTTCCAAAATTACAATATAAAAGCTTTTACTCTGTTATTATTTCAGCTGTCATGAATTCATTGACAAACACAAGCCAAACGCAATCTAATAGCATAACTGAATACAGCCCTAACGCCTCTGGTTGCTGTACTGCATATTTAAGCTCCAAACAACAAAAAACTTTTATCCCCAGTCCCAAGTATTTCTTACAGCCCTGGGATATTTTCTGTTTAAGACACGTTAGCATATCTCAGTGTAACAATTTAATTTGGCCAGATATTTAATGTTAAAAAAAACTTTGTTATTTAAATCTCTCTTTTACTTTTACCTTTTTGTTAACCTAGTCCATGCTTAAAATGTCATTTGAATTACGGAGCTGCAGTTCTCCCAAAACAAATGAACATTCTGAAACCATGAACATCACACAGACGAACGTTTAGTTACATACGATACACAAATACATACATTTACATACAAAGATGACATTCAGACAGACAAACACGTGCAGGCCTGCTTTTTCTGACTGTCTTAAATAGTTCTATGTTTTTCATAGTTTTCAAACGTCTATAGCAACGCCGAAAGATGTATTTTCAACATGTTAAGTTCCCGCTTAGTTTAAAAGTGGAGAGCTTGCGCTGGCTACGACCCCCGAATGTTTCGTCCAAACACGGTTTTACTCTTCAGCCCCGCAAGGATACAACTCTGTGTCTCGCAGACACCTGGACGCTTACCCCTTTTTGAAAGTTATACGTTGCATTTAATAGTTACGAACAATTTTATCCACAACGGAAGTCCCAGTCGGTCCCCACGTAAACGCTTCCCCGGTGCAACGCCCTTTTAGTTCCGTTTCCGTTTCCTTTTTATTTTTTATTTTATTAAAAACTTTCGCTTTTCTTTTTCTTATTAATCCAACTGCCCCGACCAACTGGTTGCACTTTGAACACCCCCCTGCGCCAAAAACCCCCAAAACAAAACAAAACACAAATACATTTATCTGTAACCTCACTTACACACAAAGACCCATTTGCACACACACACACAGACACACTCAATATCCGCGGATCCAAGCAGTCTCTCCCCCACTCACTCTGACTCAATAATCTCATTTCAACAGACACAATATATTGTACAAGACATGACGAAGGCAACAATATCAGA
The DNA here is from genome assembly GCF_011125445.2 of Fundulus heteroclitus. NCBI lineage: Eukaryota > Metazoa > Chordata > Actinopteri > Cyprinodontiformes > Fundulidae > Fundulus > Fundulus heteroclitus. The sequence continues at coordinate 93,921 of NW_023396754.1, forward strand.
CAGACAGCTTGCGCGCAAACTTTCAACATTCTGTTCACATATGCTGAAGCCGTCTCCCCTGCCCAACGTGTAGTGTCATTTAAAAAGGCCAGAATCCGTACTTACTGGATAAAAATGTCCTCAATGTGCTCCAAAGTTGCCGTGCCACTGGGGCCAAAGGAGCAGCTGTTCCTAGTACGTCAGTTCCAGCAGAGACTTCAACCGCATGTACCTCTTGTGGTTCCAGGTATGCTGATAAGCCAGTCCTCACATCACCAATAGCCAATACATACCCGCTTAAAGTCTCCACGAATGCTTTGATCCAAAGGTGCGCCCCTTTTCTGGGATCAGGGAACATGTGCCTCAGATGAACGTTGTCAGCACATGAAAGAGGGCTGCAAACAGCTGCATTCACCTGTCCTGTAGCACTGTGAGTCTGAAACAATGGCAGTTGCACACTTTGTTTTGTTGCAGGTAAAGAAAGATCAGTTTCGCTAGAATGCAGGTTACATCTGGGTCTTACGTCACAGCTTATCTGTCCCCCACATAACACCATACCAGGCACCTGCACCGAAGGGTCTGATGAAGTCACCACACTCCTGGCCTTGGATAACAGTTCTCCCTTATCACCATGCAGATTGTTTTGCATAGTTGTGTACTTACCTTCTTGTTTGAAAGAAGATGATTCCCTTACCCCTTGCAGATTTTCACTCTCTTGTTGTTTGTCGAGGCCTGAGAAGCAAATGCTGAAATAATGTTCAGTTAGTTTTATCAAGCCTGCTATTTTGATTTCCTCTTTTTGGCATTTTTCTCTAGCAAACTCACCTGCATCAGCCGTTTCTACTTGTGCTTGAGCTAGTCTATTTGCAAAAAGTAAGTGCACATTTGGGCATCGGGTGGAGGTCCTTGTGTATCACCAAAAACCCCGTCTCTCCTCATTTTTTCACACCACTCCTCAAATTGTTTTAAATGGTTTTCAGCATCTTTGTGTGGGAAGTTTGCCATTATGCTCCTTTTTCCTGTCTCCAGCAGTGTTCCTAAAGAACCCCCCTGGAGCTCATTTTCTGCCTGATTCTCAGCCATTCCAGCACTCACACGTCTTGGCCAACCTGCTGGGACAGCGTCCTGTCCCCGGTCCAATGAGAGCTTATTTTTTATCTCTCAGACACCAAAACTTATTATGTTCCTATATGCCTTATAATTGTGTTTTTGCACGGCAGTTTCAATGAGCCAGTGTACTCAGGAAGAGCAGGTCATATGTCACCTGACCAGGTGCACCCATACCCTTCACTTCCACGGCTCAATGTAGTAACGTGTCTCACACACACACACACACACACACACATACACACTCACACTCTCTCTGGCCAATCTTTAGTTAACTCTGTAGGTACCTCCGGTCTCAATCTCATACGCGCTCGTTTTTCGAAAAAGGCTGCTTTTATATTACCGCAAAAACGAAGATTTTTATATTCGTCCTCGCGGAAAATAAGGGAGCTCTAAACCCACAATTTCTAGGCTACACGATGTTTTTAGAAGCCACGCGTGTTCTCAGTCTCATACGCGCTCGTTTTTCGAAAAAGGCTGCTTTTATATTACCGCAAAGACGAAGATTTTTATGTTCGTCCTCGCGGAAAATAAGGGAGCTCTAAACCCACAATTTCTAGGCTACACGATGTTTAAGAAGCCACGCGTACAGGCGTGTCTGTCAGAATGGCCGCTTTTATGCTACGCACAGAGGAACACGTATTTTCCTCTGTGCCTAACAAGGGGACCTTTTAAACCCTAAATTCTCAAGGTGCACAGTATTTTCGGAACCCTGGCCAAGGATTCCCGGACTCTCACCTCTGTGACCGCACGCAAATCCCAAATTCTTATCGACACGTTTGCAAACAATTATCCTCAAACCTTTCTCTGCCTTTAGAAATACAAAAAGTCGGCCCTCCAGGAAGAAAAAGACACTAGGAGATGAATGAAATCTCCTTACCTTTTGTTGCGGCCGCAAGCTGTGTGTTTTTCTTCCGGAATGACGTCCTGACCGAAAAAACGGAAGGTGGTATGTCGTCCTTTGGGTCCGGGTGGAAACACCAATTTGTTACTGTTTCACCGTGCCGTGACTACGGTGAAGCACCCTCGGTGGACCCAGTTCGTTTTACCCAGTCAGGCGACCCCCACTTACTTATTACCTTGAATGTAGGACGCATAAAACAGACAAGTATGCTTTTAGTTATATTTTATCTACGTAAAGACAGAGAAATAGTTACAGTCACACCAGCGCTGATGGGCCCCTGATCGGCAGGAGGCCTCGAGTGCTCATTACACAAACATTATAAAGGGATCTCGGGACACACCCATACAAGGGCGGTACACATCCAAACTGTGACATCAGCAGGGAAGCTGTGTCACCTCCGGGGTGGTATCTGATAGATATGTGCCAATCTTTTGGGTCAGTGCCATCTAAGTGTGCCATGCAGTTCTGGGATAAACAGCTCGTTCCACTTGACCTTGTTGATATCCTAACACACTTCAACTGCCTACTGTTCACTGCTGCACTTTATCCGGAAGTAAATTGAAATTTATCCTGTAAGAGACTGCGATTGATCACTGCACTTTATCCTGTACTGTAATTCACTGCAAGGTATCCTGTAGAGTTACTGCAATATTTCTGAGCTGTGTGAAAAACGAAATTTCGTTCTGTATGCACTCTGTGTATACAAAATGACAATAAAGAAAGTCTAAGTCTAAGTCTAAGTCTAACATCAACAGGCAATTTTCTAAAAGCTTAAGAGCTCCTAAAAGGTCAGTTTTCTTAAAAGGGGACATATGATGTTTTAAAAATCTTCCTTTTCCCATTTAGAATATTCAGTTGTGGTTTATAGTGGAACTGCAGTGCTTTGACCTGAATTTCTCATTAGTGTAGCTCTACATTCCCTCTTTTTCCCCCTGTTCTGAGGTTTGTCTCAGAGCAACTCGTTTTGGTGCCGTCTCTGTAACGAATGGTGCTGGTTAACCCGATAGTCAGCCAAACACAGAGTTACGTTTAAAAGGTTTATTGTAAATGTTCAATGCAGACAGACCAGGAGTTGCTGACAGAACCAGATTTGAACAGATGCAGGTGGCACACACACAAATAAAAAAAAAACACACCACAGCGGCAGAGCACAAGTGAGGTGAGGCGACAATCTGGCAGTGAGTGGGTTATTGAAGCAGGTATATGAAGGCTGGGGAACAGGCGAGCAGAGTAAGAACTGATTAGTGGCAGCAGGTGGAACTGGTCTGGGCTGATGACTGGTGACTGAGGAGACTAAGCTGCTTGGTTAGTGGCAGGGGACAGACTGAAACTTCAAGTAGAAACCAAACCAACAAAAACCTAAATCATGACAGTCTCTTTAAATCTAAAGGACGTATTTTACCCCCCACCCCCTTCAGATCACAGAGCATTCCACTTCCACCCTGTTTGGGCTTTGGTGTAGGATGCTGGGGGATTGATGTATAGCCCAAATGGGCAGAAGAACCAACCTAGTCACTTGATGATTGCAATGGTCATGAAGGTTCTATTTTTGGTTTAAAATTCATAATATCACATACTTTTTACTCAGAAAACACAAGAATATGTTGTACAATTACAATAAAACTATATATTTAAAATATTTACAAGTGTACTATTTTGGAAAAAAAAAAGCAATATCCAGCAGTTTTGTGCTAACTTTATGCTAACTGCATAGACTCATAGGTCAACAAAGCACTAAAACCTATGTGAAATGTTTTTTAACAAGTCTATACCTCAAACAGTCAAAAAACCTGAAAAATAAAATTGTACTTTGAAAGGCAAGTAACTGTTTTTTTTAACTTAACTGTGCAAACCTCTCATGCAATGAGGTGCTCTTCTTTGCAGAATGAGTGAAATGGCTGACTCTTCAAAAATGTGTGGCAATCTGATCAATTTCTTTCACGATTACCTGGAAACAGGGGGTGGCACAACTTACCCACTGGCACAAATCACCCCGCTCTCCCCCACACAATTTATTTACAGAAATTAGGACTTAACGAAAAGTATGTTTAAAGCCTTCTTAAAGGTTATTTTTAAAAGAATTTTAAAACATCAGATGAAAAAAAATTTTATCTGATACACCAGCCTCATCGGAACGCCTATTCTAATTCGTTGAATATGCCACCTGCCAGCTATAATCTGTTGCTAACTTATTTCAGTTCCAAGATCATCTTGTAAAAAATATAAAACAACTTAAAAGATAAAAATATGTACTGTACAGTGCATTGCGAAAGTGTTCAGTGTTCCCCGTGTGTATTTTATTGGAATTTTATATGATAAAGCAACATAAAGTAGTGCCGAATTGTAAAAGAGAAGGAAAATGACAGTTTTGTTTTTGTTTTGTTTTTTGTTACAAGAAAAAAAAATCCAAAGACGTCGGGCATGAGTTGTTATTCCACCCCATGTACTCTGATGTCCCTGAATAAAATCCATTACAGCAATTTGCCTTCAGAAGTCACCCAATTAGTTCCACATGTTTTTAATCCACTCTCATAAGTGTTCTGTGAAGACCTCAGAGCTTTTGTTGTAGCCAGTAGCTGTTGTTGGTGCTCCAACACTGACTGGAAAAGGAACAGATAAAGACGTGGGTGCGGCATGATCAGAGATATTTGTCAGGGCTCTGCTGATTGTGCCTCTGCTGTGCTTGTACGTCATTCGTCTGCACGGGGGTGTCAGTTTCAGATGTGCTGTTTCCTGCTGTCCTTTTTCAGATGAGTTGAAAATATTGTTTTTGTCAGTCCTCCAGGCCTTAAAGACCAGAAGACCTGGGAGTGTGTCTTGTAAGGGGAGTCTTTTTTTCTGTCATGTCCACCTCCCTAATTTACACCAACTGCAATTTATAGCCATGACCCCTTATGTCTGCAAGATCTGACCCTGTTGGTGTAATTCATTTGGAGTCCCAACATTTGCTGTGTTAACTGAGAGGGGCTGCATGTTAACTTTGCTGTGAGGGATTGCTGTGGTCAATCACTCAGGTTTATGTTAGGGTCTCCTTTGACTTGTTCGGCATTGTGAAGTATTTTAATATGTTGGCTGGAATGTTTTTTGTTGTTGTTGCAATAAAACATTTTACATATATGTTAACTTGGTGGAGTCTCTAAATTACCCTTAGGTGTGATTGTGTGCCTGCATGCATGGTTGTTTGACCCTGTGCGGATAAGCTGATGCCGGATGGATGAATAGATGGAACTTGTTTGAGGGACTTGACTTTTATTGAACTTGCTTTGCAACATACAGAATAAGACTTGTCCCAGTTCAGTCAAACTGGTTTGTGAATGTCTCCAAACAGGAGTTTTTAGGTCTTGCCACAGATTCTTGATTAGATTTAGATATGAATTTTGACTAGGCCATTGTAACCAGTATGCTTTGTCTAGTGGGAAAGTAAATCTCTGACCCAATCTTAAATATTTTACACCCTCAAACAGGTCTTCTTTTGGGATTGTTCTGTACTCTATCTTCCCATTATACCTCACCCCCACCCCCTATTTACTGAAATAAAAAGCATCCTGCAGCATGTTGCTGTTAACGCCATGTTCTGCTTTGTGGATTGTGTTGTTTTGGTGTGTTCATCACAAAACGGGTTTGGTGCGTAGGCCCAAAATCGTGCTGCAAAGCCATCAACAATGCAGACGACTATCCACTGGCTCTACGCTCTTTCAGAAGGAGTGAATGCTGCTTGTCAAGACTAGATGCACTCTGCTGGGTTTCCTCAGACAGGAAACTTTTCAACTAATCCGTCTAATTTGATTGAATTTCACTTTGTAAAGTGCCTTGAGATGACATGTGTTGTGAATTGACACTATAAAAATAAAATTGAATTGAATGGGAGTTTATTATGCTTTCCCTTGGGCAGCATAGCGGTGCATGTATTTGCATTTTTTTTTACCTTAGAAGAAACAACGTTCAAATTCCTTTTTGTCTGGAGTTTGATGCCCTCCATGTCCATTGATGGGTTTTCATCATCTCCTTCGGCTTCCTCCACACCACACAAGAAAGAAAAAAAGGCATGTCAGGGTATTTGTTTGAATTGACCTTAGATGGGATTGTGTACATGCGCGATTGCGTTTCCTGCATGTTTGTTGCCCTGTGATGGACTGGCAACAGATATTAGGTGCACAATGCTCATTAACTGCTGAGGATTGACGGCAGAAAGCCTGCGAGGTTTAGGGAGGTGTAGACATGGATAGATATATGTTGATGCTCTGCAGAATTATGGAAATATTTGTTGATGCTGCAAACCAATGTTTGTGATACAGCCATTAAATTACTAAGGTTGTTCATGTCCCTCTGAAAAAATGCTTTTCTGTCAATTTTATGATCTATGTTGGTGATATTGTTAGACCTGTTAAAAAATCCTGCGCATTTAATGAATGTATGTACAAAAACGAAGAAATTTGCAAGGTATGGAGTCTGTTGATTAAAAAAACTTTTTAAAACAAAGTAACACCTGGTGTCAAGTTATTTTCTCTATACCTAAAAGTTGACTAGGCATGGCACCCAACAAAGGAGGCTGGAAAACTCCACTAATTTTGTGTTTTTTCACCCTTTTGTTGGATGATGAGTTATAGCTTAATAACCTTAAACATTAAACAAGGTTACAAAAATTAGCCCTTGCTTCAGCAAAGACATGTACTAATCTCAATAAAAGATATTAAACTCTTATATTTACTTATTATTTCAAATGTAAATTCTTAAAATCCATCTTTATGTATCACAAATTTATGGACACAATGCAGTAGAATTCACATCCCACTTGATAGTTTCATTAAGATTTTAATGTTAGTTTCTAAATCCATCTAATGTAATACACGTTTATACACACAATCTATAAAATTAATCAAATACATTCACATTTCTCTTAATAATTTACATAAGACAACAGAGATGTCAAAAGCATCTCTGTGGTTGCTAATTCCCGAGGAAACAAAATGAAGCAAAAACAAAAGCAATCAGGTTTTCTGGGTGTCAATAATCAAACCTCTATTCTTCTTCAGTCCTATAATATACCCCTAAAAAAATGGCACAGCTTTCTGTGTTTTCCTCACCCCCTCTCCTGTTGCTCTGAATAAACATTCAATGGCCCAGTTTCTTCCTGCCTGTTTTGGCTTTTGATTTAGCCTAATCCTCTCATCCTTACATTTCCTGAATTGTAACAATATATGTTCTACACTTTTTATGTCTTTACATTCTAAACATGCAGCTGTTTGACTTTTACCTAATAAAAATAATGTTTTATTTAACAGCTATCTCTTTCTAAATACAAGGTGACCACACCCATTGCTTCTGACACTATACTGCCATCTTGTGTGCAAACTGCCAAATAAAATTAATAATGCTGATTGAAAAGTACGGTTATTGTTCCTGTGCAATATAACACCAAAAGCCAGTTGGCCGGGCAGCTTAAAATCACTCTGTCCGTCCGTCCATCCGTCCGTCCGTCCGTTGTCTTCCGCTTATCCGGGGTCGGGTCGCGGGGGTAGCAGCTTCAGTAGGGAGGCCCAGACGTCCCTCTCCCCAGCCACTTGGGCCAGCTCCTCAGGAGGAATCCCAAGGCGTTCCCAGGCCAGCCGGGAGACATAGTCCCTCCAGCGTGTCCTGGGTCTTCCCCTGGGCCTCCTCCCGGTGGGACGTGCCCGGAACACCTCTCCAGGGAGGCGTCCAGGAGGCATCCTAACCAGATGCCCGAGCCACCTCAACTGGCTCCTCTCGACGTGGAGGAGCAGCGGCTCTACTCTGAGTCCTCCCCGGATGACTGAGCTCCTCACCCTATCTCTAAGGGAGAGCCCAGACACACTACGGAGAAAACTCATTTCAGCCGCTTGTATCCGGGATCTCGTTCTTTCGGTCACGACCCAAAGCTCGTGACCATAGATGAGGGTAGGAACGTAGATCGACCGGTAAATCGAGAGCTTCGCCTTTTGGCTCAGCTCTCTCTTCACCACAACGGATCGGTACAGCGCCCGCTTCACAGCAGACGCTGCACCAATCCGCCTGTCGATCTCCCGCTCCATCCTCCCCTCATTCGTGAACAAGACCCCAAGATACTTGAACTCCTCCACTAGGGGCAGGACATCCTCCCCAACCCGGAGAAGGCACTCTACCCTTTTCCGGTTCAAGACCATGGTCTCGGATTTGGAGGCACTGATTTTCATCCCGGCCGCTTCGCACTCGGCTGCGAACCGCTCCAGTGAGAGCTGTAGATCACGCCCTGATGAAGCCAATAGGACCACGTCATCCGCGAATAGCAGAGACGCAATCCTAAGGCCACCAAAGCGGATCCCCTCAACACCTTGGCTGCGCCTATAAATTCTGTCCATAAAAGTTATGAACAGAATCGGTGACAAAGGGCAGCCTTGGCGGAGTCCAACTCTCACCGGAAACGAGTCCGACTTACTGCCGGCAATGCGGACCAGACTCTGACACCGGTCGTACAGAGACCTGACAGCCCTTATTAAAGGGTCCGGTACTCCATACTCCCGGAGTACCCCCCACAGGATCCCCCGGGGGACACGGTCGAATGCCTTCTCCAGATCCACAAAGCACATGTAGACTGGTTGGGCAAACTCCCATGCCCCCCCAAGAATCCTGCTGAGGGAGTAGAGCTGGTCCAGTGTTCCACGGCCAGGACGAAAACCACACTGCTCTTCCTGAATCCGAGATTCGACTATCCGACGGACCCTCCTTTCCAGAACCCCTGAATAGACCTTACCAGGGAGGCTTAAGAGTGTGATTCCTCTGTAGTTGGAACACACCCTCCGGTCCCCCTTTTTAAATAGGGGGACCACCACCCCAGTCTGCCAATCCAGGGGAACTGCCCCCGATGTCCACGCAATGTTGCAGAGCCGCGTTAACCAACACAGCCCCACAACATCCAGAGCCTTAAGGTACTCAGGGCGAATCTCATCCACCCCCGGAGCCTTGCCACGAGGAGCTTTTTAACAACCTCGGCAACCTCAGCACCAGAGATGGGAGAACCCGACCCAGAGTCCTCAGGCTCTGCTTCCTCAATGGAAGACGTGTTGGTGGGATTAAGGAGGTCTTCGAAGTATTCCGCCCACCGACGCACGACGTCCCGAGTCGAGGTCAGCAGCACACCACCCCCACTGTAAACAGTGTTGGTACTGCACTGCTTCCCCCTCCTGAGACGCCGGATGGTGGACCAGAATCGCTTCGAAGCCGTACGGAAGTCTTTCTCCATGGCCTCTCCGAACTCTTCCCACGCCCGAGTTTTTGCCTCGGCGACCAGCCGAGCCGCCTGCCGCTTCGACTGCCGGTACACATCAGCTGCTTCCGGAGTCCCACAGGCCAAAAAAGCCCGGTAGGACTCCTTCTTCAGCTTGACGGCTTCCCTCACCGCTGGTGTCCACCAGCGGGTTCGAGGGTTGCCGCCACGACATGCACCGACAACCTTGCGGCCACAGCCCCGACTAGCCGCCTCAGCAATAGAGGCGTGGAACATGGTCCATTCAGACTCAATGTCCCCCGCCTCCCTCGGGACGTGTTTAAAGTTCTCCCGGAGGTGGGAGTTAAAGCTCCGCCTCACAGGGGACTCCGCCAGACGTTCCCAGCAAACCCTCACAGTACGTTTGGGCCTGCCCGGTCGGACCGGCTTCCTCCCCCGCCATCGGAGCCAACTCACCACCAGGTAGTGGTCGGTGGAGAGCTCCGCCCCTCTCTTCACCCGAGTGTCCAAGACATGCGGCCGCAGGTCAGATGAAACGACAACAAAGTCGATCATTGAACTGCGACCTAGGGTGTCCTGGTGCCAAGAGCACATATGGACACCCTTATGCTTGAACATGGTGTTTGTGATGGACAATCCATGACGAGCACAGAAGTCCAACAACAAAACACCACTCGAGTTCAGATCAGGTGGGCCATTCCTCCCAACCACGCCCCTCCAGGTCCCACTGTCATTGCCCACGTGAGCGTTGAAGTCCCCCAGCAAAACGAGGGAGTCCCCAGGAGGGGCACTCTCCAGTACCCCTTCCAAGGACTCCAAAAAGGGTGGGTAATCTGAACTGCTGTTTGGCGCATAAGCGCAAACAACAGTCAGAACCCGTCCCCCCACACGGATGCGGAGGGAGGCCACCCTCTCGTTCACCGGGGAAAACCCCAACGTGCAGGCACCGAGATGGGGGGCAACAAGTATGCCAACCCCAGCTCGGCGCCTCTCACCATGGGCAACTCCAGAGTGGAAGAATGCCCAGCCCCTCTCAAGGAGACTGGTTCCGGAGCCAGAGCGGTGCGTCGAGGTGAGTCCGACTATCTCTAGTCGGAACCTCTCAACCTCGCGCACAAGCTCACCAGAGAGGTGACATTCCACGTCCCAAGAGCCAGTTTCTGCAAGATTTAAGTGTAAGACACTACAAGACGCTAAAATCACTCTGCATTCAGTAATTAAAACACATTAAATCTAGATTATATTACATGATTATTTTAATTAAAGTAGTGTTTATAACAGGTTTAACCCTTTGAACACAGCACTGTTTTAATGATTGGGCCACATACGAATATACAACCTTACATTTATGAATCACAGTCTCGAGCATCCCTTTATGTGTTAATTGTACCATCAATCAATGTTGCAGTCTTATAATCCCCCCACTCCCTCACCAGAGACACAGAGACAGTCGCAAACATGGCTCCCTCCAATCAAGGCCATGAGGACGAGTTGCAGTAGTTAAGAACAATAACAGCTGTTAGGCCAGTGAAGCCATACGCACATCAGTTCCTGCCGCTCCTTAAGCACACTCTCCCAAAAAGTGGATGTGGGCTGCAACGGTGAAGGAGCACCTACCAGTCCCGCCCTGTAAAAACAGGAAGTCACACCCAAACAGAGAAACTCACATGTCTCACTGTGCACCTGCACAGGCTCGGCAAAGAAAAGCTACATCACTGCTACCTTTTTCCTGCCTCTCTTTGTCGCCTGGTTATCCAGATTGTTCAGTTTCATTTTCAGTCCTTCTACAAATTCTCTCGTGACCAAGCCACGTAGATGGGCAGGGACCACGCCTTCTGGATCAGATACCACTACAGCTTTCAGGTTCCTCCGGGCTGCACCCAAATATGCAAACATCATAATGTCATCACAGGGGTATTGAACGTACTTGAAACTCTGCTAACCTGTGATTGTTAAGTGGGCAAAAATATATTCATGTTGACTTGAGATTGTCAAAAAGTCGTGTCATACAAAACCTCTAAACTGCACTAAACCTGCAAACGTAAAGAAAATGTCACAGATATTCAGTTTAAAGACTTTCTGAAGTCTGAGGATTCCTGAAGATTATATTTAGTTGATGAACAAACTGAAAGACATTCTGTAAAAAGGCGAATAAAGGCACGTAATGCTCAAGCAGGCATACATTTAAAAAGAACCCTGATATCGTCAGGGTTTCTGTCAGTGTCACTGAGGTGGTCTGTTATACATTCAGTCTGTCACAATCAGTTTGAAATTGTTGTTCTGTAAATCAGTCAGCATCTTCAGACCCGATTCTCCTGGATGACTTTTGATCAGCTCCAGCTCTCTCAGGTGTGAAGGGTTTGACCTCAGAGCTACAGCCAGCAGCTCACAGGTGCTCTCCTCCACATGGGACAACCTGTGGATAAATTTGTTCAATATCACAATCAATCAAAATAGGGTGTAATACAAAGTCTATAAAGATAATGTACTAATAAATTACATTATACATAATCTGAGAATTTCTCCTAACTAATGATCACTAAACACATGGATCATGAAATTAAAGATAAAAGAGATAAAATGCAAAGCGACACCAACTATAATGTTTTGGGGCATCAAAAAAACAAAACACATTACTTTAATGTAGATATCAATATGTTATATCACATTACTTTAAATCATTGGTTATTTTTGTTAGTTTTTTAATCTCTTAAGAGTACATGAAGTGTCTGAAAATGGGGTATAAAAATAGGAGATCAGGTGTATGGAAAGTGAGCGGCACAGCAAAGGTTTGGTGGCTTTGCCAACTGCTTTACTCTAGGAATAACAGCACAATGTTCAGTGCTTCTTCTCTAGTGAGCAAAGCTCTGATGAGGAAATTGAAGCTGTTCTCCAAATTAATCTGCCACTATTGTTGTTTGATCAAATTTACCTGTCACTTCATAAATTAATACATATTTACTACCCTTGACTGACAACATGAATGAGCTCATCAAAAGAAATTCAGGTTCTTCATTTAAATATTTTTCTAAGGCCTCAAAACTGAAATTCAAACAGATAATCAAAGTTTTAAATTTTTCTTGATTTTATTTTGCCTTTTCTGAATTTTGTAACCCATGAAATGTTAATGAAGTTAAAAGGTAATCATCAGACAAAATCATTATTTGTTGCTGTTCTGCACAAAACACTTCGACAACCAATAAACACTCGTCTCAAATCTACCGTAGCCCTGCTGTAAAAGGGCATAAATTATTGCATTTGGTCTCACCTCAGCACCTCTAGTTTACATTCAGCTTTGCTCAACCAATCACACACCAGCTTCAGGCTCTCGCTGGTGATGGGGTTGTACGAGAGGTTGAGTTTTCGGAGGAAAGAGCAGCGGCTAAAAGCCGAAATCAGAGGTTTGCATCCATCTGGTGTTGTAAAGCAGCAGCTCAGGCTGCAGGGAAAGATTTAAATTGTTATTATTAGGATTGTTTTTATATGTAGCAGCTCTCACTGAAAAGGCAGCAGTGATTCAGGGAACTTGATAATGAAGCCTTTTGACCTGTCTAAACTAAAACATTTCTACACAAGAATTATAATATTTGTTTATTATTTCAGAACAGTGAAGCTAAGAAATGTTGATAATATATATGCAGCATAAATTGTAAAAAAGCATCCACACATTTAGCACTAACTTGTTTTGTTGAACAAAACTGTTGCTAAAGGTTGCTTTGACAGTTTGCAATATGGCACAGTTGTGAAAATACAAGTTATCTGTGGTAAAATTGGTTGAGAACCAATTTGCTAGTACCTTAGTGAATTAACAATTCAGTCTACAGCAGTATTTACACCATAAATTACGAATTGGATGAAATATTGTTATCTTGATCACAGAGAAAACAACAGAAAATGAAGCGTGAAAGGTGTGTTGCACATGGTACGCACTTTAGTATCTCCAGTTGACAGCTGTGGTTTTCCAAGAATGCTGAGAGTTTTTCAACACTTTCTTCTTTAATGATATTTCTTTCCAGATCCAGGACTCTTAAATGGGCCGGGTTTGTCAACAGAGATGACAACAACGCAGCACAGCCTTCATCTTTAAAGCGACAACCTGCAAGTCTGTGGACAAGAAAAGTTTTAGCTTTAGGTTGCTCAAACCTGTCGAACTGAACTGTAAAAACTGACAGAAAAAAAGGGGCAAATTTCTCTTTCCAGAGCTGATTGGCTGAGCAGGTTATGAAAATGTGTGTCTTTTCAAAGTCTCTATGATATCCTGAATCTAAATTTGTGCTGATATTGTTTCAAGAACATATTCCAGAGCTACATTAATTGCTCTGATGGACAGTACCAGTCAAAAGTTTGGGATCACCTTCTCATTCAATGGTTTGTCTTTATTTGTGTTACTTCCACTGGGATCTCTTTCTCTTAAAGACAGTTGGAAAACCATTTCAGGTGACTGACCTCATGAAGGTCATTGAGAAAAGGCCAAGAGTGATCAAAGTAGTCATCAAAACAAAGGATGGGTATTTAAAAAAAAAAAAAGCTCAGATATACAAGATGTTTGAGTTATTTCACAATTTTGTGTTTAACACATATATACGTTTGAGTCATAGTTTGGATGACTGAAAAGTATATATGTATCTACTTCCGGTGGAGCCCGGTGATAACCTGACAACAGCCAGATGCATGTATCGCTCCGCCTAGCTCCACTCACATACATCTGGGACACGGCTCATTTAAAGTGATTTCCCCAACCAAATTTTTGGTCTGGCCAATCAGGACGCAGGGCGGGTGTTTCATGGATGTGACGTAGTGGAGAAGCCACCGTGAGATTCCAACAACAATGGCGGCTCGCATGGAGGAAGCAAGCGTTAGCATTGATGCTGCTATTTCTTCCGTGTTGTCCAATCTATCTGATATTGTTTCATTAAAAGAACATCAGAGAACGGCTCTGAAGGCTTTTGTTGGTGGAAACCATGTTTTCGCCCTTCTCCCGACCGGATTTGGCAAGTTTTGTTTTCTGGGGCGCGCCCGCGGACGCGCAACGCGGACGCGCCCCGGACCGGTTAGCGGTTAGCGCGAACCATATTGGGAGGCCTTTAGTCATCGACGCGGTCGGCCCGGGATCGACTCCGACCCGCGGCGCTTTGCCGCCTGTCTTCCCCCCTCTTCCTGTCAGCTCACTGTCAATAAAACGCTTGCCACTACAGTGTTTCCCGCAGGAATTTGCTTATGAGAGGCGGACCGACTCGCGGGGGGGGGGGGTGGATGACTTTTTCTCCGCGGACCGGCAAGCGGAGCGGGGGGGGGGTTGGGTGGACGACACGTTTTCCGCGGCAGATAGCGCTTTTTTTTTCCGGCGTCGCTCTCATCAGCGTCACGGGTTAGCTTTGGTGTGACTGGTTGAAATAGCACGTCGATAAAGATGACAGACAAGTGGCTTATCCAATCATATGCAAGGAGTTTTGATAAGGCCCAGCCTTCAGTAAAGGCAAGTCCTATGGCGGTGTCCCAGATGTATGTGAGTGGAGCTAGGCGGAGCGATACATGCATCTGGCTGTTGTCAGGTTAGCCCGGTGAGGCAGCGGCTGCAAACAGCTCCGACCAACTCTCGACATTTTTTACAAAAAATGCCGCCAAACTCGCTAGAAATCTCTCATCTACCCAGCCGATCAGTACTTGACCGCGAGCGCCTGTTGGAGTTACGGTCATGTGGTGGTTTTGGACTTTTAACTACTGCTCGACTGTTTACGTGACTGCGGGATTTTGCGGAGTACAGCCCCGGAGGCCTGTGAAGCAGCGGTCTCGCTGTGCAGCTCATGCCGGTGGAGAGCAAAATGAAGGCGGTGTAGCCGGACGAAAAAGCGCGGTTGCTGGGGTGGAGCAGCAGCCAAGCTAAAGGCTAACCCATTCAGATCGCCGCTCCCGTCCATCTGGCTTTCCAACGTCCGCTCACTGGACAACAAAATAGACCATTTACAACTCAAACTTTCTGCAAAGAAGGAGTTAAGAGAATGCTGCGCTCTGATTCAGACCAAGACATGGCTCAACTCAACAATCCCAGACCAAGCCGTTAGCCTGGAGGGACTAGCCACCTTCTGCGCCGACAGGAGCATAGAGCTCAGTGGTAAGACCCGTGGAGGCAGTCTCTGCGTTTACACCAATAACAACTGGTGTAAAAATGCTAGAATAATCAAAAGTTTTTGCTCTCCGGACAACGTGACCCTGATTATTAGCTGCAGACCTTTTTATCTGCCAAGAAAGTTCACTGTGGTTATTATAACAGCGGTGTATGTACCTCAGAGCGCTAATACAAAAGAGGTCTTGAGTGCTCTGTATAAGACTATCTCCGAGCTGCAATCTACACATACGGAGGGCGTTTTCATCATTGCTGGGGATTTGAACCAGGCAAATATGAAAACTGTTCTCCCTCATTTCTACCAACATGTGGATTTTGCAACTCAGGGAAAGAACACTCTAGATGCAGTTTATACAAATATTAAAGGCGCATTCAAGGCAGCCCCCCGCCCCCACTTGGGCTCTTCAGACCATCTATCTGTTATGCTAACTCCTGCATACAGGCCCCTGCTGATCAGAGCTAAACCTGTAGCGAGGCAGGTGAGGGTGTGGAATTAAGGAGCAATGGAGGTGCCCTAGGACTGTTTTGAGTACTCCGACTGGGACATATTCAAAGCTGCAGCAACTTATGAGGACAAGATTGACATTGATGAGTACGGCATTACTGTGTCAGCCTACATCAACAAATGCATTGAGGACATCAGCACCACAAAGACCATCATCACCCGAGCGAATCAACGACCTTGGATCACTGAGGAGATTCGTCAAGCGCTAAAAGCTCGGAACTCAGCCTACAAGTCTGGTGACAAGGAAGCACTGAGGAAATCAAGAGCCAACTTGAACCATGCCATCAGGTTAGCAAAGCGGAACCACACCAAAAAAAAAACAGGAGCTTTTCCATGACGCCAGCAACACCAGAAGCATGTGGAAAGGCATACGGGCGATCACTGAATACAACACGCCCTCCCACCCGGTGGGTGAAGTTGATGCTGACTTCCTTAATGGACTAAATAACTTCTTTTGGAGGTTTGAGGCACTAAACAGCACTCCAGCTGTGAAAGCTGTTCCCCATCAGGAAGAGGAGGTCCTCCGCCTTGACACTGCCAATGTGTGGAAGACTCTGAGGAGAGTCAACCCGCGGAAGGCCCCAGGTCCCGACAACATACCTGGGCGGGTGCTCAAGGAGTGTGCAGGTCAGCTGGCTGGTGTCCTCACAGACATTTTTAACACCTTGCTGGACCAAGCCACAGTGCCAGCATGCTTCAAGTCTGCCTCCATCATTCCGGTGCCGAAGAAACCTCAAGTCACCTGTTTCAACGACTACCGGCCTGTTGCACTGACTCCCATCATTATGAAGTTCTTCGAAAAGCTGGTGAAAGAACACATAGTCTCCAGTCTCCCCCCAACATTCGATCCGTTCCAGTTTGCCTACCGACGGAACCGCTCCACTGAGGACACCATCTCCTCTGCTCTTCACCTGAGCCTGGCACACCTGGAGGAGAAGAACACGCATGTGCGGATGCTGTTTCTGGACTTCAGTTCGGCGTTTAACACCATCATCCCACAGCATCTGGTGTGAAAACTGGAACATCTGGGCTTCAGCACACCCCTTGGAAACTGGCTGCTAGACTTCCTCACCAACAGACCTCAGTCAGTCCGGGTCGGACAGAACACCTCTGATGTCATCACCCTCAGCACAGGCTCCCCTCAGGGCTGCGTCCTGAGCCCCCTGCTGTTCACTCTGATGACACACGACTGCGCTCCCAGGTTCACCACCAATCACATCGTAAGTTTGTTGTGTCATCAGCAACAGGAAGAACCAGCCTCACCACGCTCCACTGCTCATCAACAGCTCAGCTGTGGAGGTGGTCAGCAGCACCAAGTTTCTGGGGGTGCACATCACGGACAACCTCAGCTGGTCTGTGAACACCACGTCACTGGTGAAGAAGGCACAGAGGCTATTATACTTCCTGAGGAGGATGAGGAGAGTCCACCTGCCCCCGCTCATCCTCACGACCTTCTACAGAAGCACCATAGAGAGCATTCTGACCAGCTGTGTCTCTGTGTGGTGTGGAGGCTGCAGTGCCTCCAACTGGAAGAATGTGAGGAGAGTGGTGAGGACAGCAGAATGGATCATCGGGGCTCCTCTTCTCTCCATAAAAGACATCTCAGTGCTGCATGTCCCGAGCCCGAAACATCATCGGGGACCCCTCACACCCCCACCATGGACTGTTCTCCCTGTTGCCCTCTGGGAAGAGGTTCCGCAGCATCCGCTGCAGGTCCACCAGGTTCTGCAAAAGCTTTTTCCCTGCTGCCATCAGACTGTTGAACTGCTGCTGAACTATAACCCATAAACTCTGCACAACATTTGTATATTGCACATTTCGCACCATTGCATCTCCATCTAGCAGTACAAATGCTGCCGAACTCTTAGTTTTAAATTCTGTACATACAGTACAGATAGTTTTTTTTTATATATTCACCTGTACACTGTGACTTTCTCCTGCATTGTTTACAATTCAATTGTTTTACTTTTAAATCAGTGCTGCACCTTATACTGTATTTTAAATCTACGGTAAATTACAAGCTGTATTTTTGCACTAATGTCCTTGTACAATCAATTTCTGCACATAGAAATGGTTTTTAAAAAAACTCACCTGTACACTGTGACTTCTCTTGCATTGTCTACATCTAAATTGCTTACTTTTAAATCAATACTGCACCTCATATTGTAAACTCAATTCTTCTGCTATTTTACAAGCTGTATGCAACCAAATTTCGTTCTGTATGCACTCTGGGCATGCAAAATGACAAATAAAGCTGTCTAAGTCTAAGTAAGTCTAAGTCTATGTCTTTACAAAATCATAAAGAATAAGAAAAAACCATTGAATGATGAAGGTGAGTGCAAACCTCTAACTGGTAGCAAGCACAGTATAAAGACATTCCTACCTTAGGGCTTCAATTTTGCTGTCTGGGCTGTGTAGCAGTGCAGAAATTTCCTGCACCCCAGCATCACCTATTTCATTGGCTCCCAGGTCTAATTCCTTCAGGTGAATCGGGTTCAGCGCTGAGACCAGAACAGCTGCACCTTCTCTTTCTAATTTGGTTTTAGAAAGCCTTAGAACAAAAGTAGATGTTTGGTTACTGTTTTAAACCCAGAAGGATTGTTTTACCAAGTGGAAGGGTATAACTTTACAACAAATGCTTCCATGATTTTCCACGCAGACGTAATTAGTACATCTGGATGGCCCAGAGGCCACAGAATCAAGAACCAATAAGGAGTCAAGGGTACCAGTGGGAAAAAGAAGGACAAAGAAAGACTAATCAAAATATTTTGATTCTGCTCAAAAAAGGCACATTTTATTCACATTGCATGCCAGAGTGGACAAGGTATAAACAACAGCTTAGCTCAACGTGATGATGAATCACGGAAACTATTGGGACTGAAACAAAAAGTGTCTTACACTTAAATCTTGATATTTACTACAAAGCAGCCACTACACAATCCTGCATTTGGTTGTTTTGACCAATCTATTAAATGTCCTTGTAAGATATTTAAACTTGATTGAAGTTAAGACATTTCTTACTTTTTAGTCAAAGCTTACCACAATCGTTGCAGCTGGCAGTCAGGGTGCTTCAGGAAGTCAGAAAGCTGATCCACCGATGTTCTATCGAAGCTGTTCCTGCTCAGATCCAAGTTCTTTAGGGACGATGGATTGGAGTAAAGAGCTGATGCCAGATATGTGCATCCTTTTGCCTTAAGACCGCACTCAGACACCCTGTAGAGAAATTATCTTGTTTCATCATCACCCGATGGAAATTCCCACCTAATCAAAAAGTCATTTACACAAAATGTTCCAAATCATGAACTCTCTTGCACCATCCACAGGGCAAACAGATCTGATCTAAGATTAGTATTTATTAAATCTGGTAAATGTTTTACCTCAGAGTTTCCAAATAGCATGTCCTGAGAACACCAGAAAGAAGCTTCATTCCCTCATCATGAAATTTGTTTTTGCTGAGATCCAGCTCTCTCAGATGAGATGGATTGGAAGCTATACATCTGGCCAAATGCTGACATCCTTCTGTTGTCATGCCACACTGTTTTAATCTGGATCACAGAAGAAAAGTGACAAGGTTAACACAAAATGGTAACATTAGAAACAAAGATTGGTTCCTAGTAATGAGATTACAGATGCTGGAGCTGCTGAAAGCAGGTACTGGGAAACAGATGTGGCACACATAAAGTCTTTGTTAAAGTTATCTCGGGGCAGCATGTACATGTGGATAAACCTTAAAGTCTTTGCTTATTTCACAGTCTGACAGTGACACGCCCACTATAGACGACATGAGAGGGATGGACCTCTCCACCAGGGGTTTGTCCTTGCTGATCTATATTTAGGCTGATGTAACCGTCATTTAGGGCTCTCTTTTCCTCATTTTACTTTTTCCTGCATCGTGATCAATCTGAGAGCCCAGTACTGAGCTGTGCCATTTTTCTGGCTTGTTTAGATTCATTGTGGTAAAGTTCAGTTTCTGTCTCAAAAGTAATTTCTTACTAAAGAAGTCATTAATAAAAAAAGACTGTCTGGGAGGAATACCAACAGGGTGCGGTAATCTTTACAGCCTAATAATCTTTTGAGGTAAATACTTACTGCTTTAAAAAATAAAGACAATGAAAGATCATTTCTGTGCCGGTAATTTGAATCAGATGAATAACTTCTGCACTTTAAATCATTAAGTTATGTTAAACATATGACCAGGGGCCGTTCTTTCAAGAATAGAGCCCTGGATAAACTCCTCCGTATGTCCCCTTCCTTCGCAAAGCTTGTTGTGAGAAAACTTTGACAATAATAATACTGCAGCCCCGATTCCTTAAAAAAACACAACACAAAAAAGTTATTTATTTGAATCTAATGCCTTGGGCCCATATTTAGCTTCATTCGCCAGGTAAAACAAAATGTTCATACAGTACTTACACTGTGCACAACACACTGCTCCCTATTGAGCTGGCATGCAAAATAAGCGACAGAAAATTTGTTTGGTGCAACAGAAAGATGATGTTGTTTTTTTTTTTTTTAAAGCAAACAGGCTTTAACCAAAGGAAACTGGACTCTTGCTCAGTATATTTCTTAAAACATTTTGACACCTATCACCCTTTGTGATTTTTGGCAGCTCACACTTGAGCAACCTGTAGTTGGAGCGCAGCTGTTTTTAAGCACATGGAGGCCCATCCTCCTAGGCACATTCCAGGTCAGATGCAAATCAAGGACTCATCTGTCCCAAATCATAATAAGACAGCTTATGTACCAAGGTTACCAAACTTATGGCAGCTTGGTTTGAAAGTCTGGTTACCTCTAATTTAAGCCTGTTTGTTGTTGCACGGATAACTGAGAATTTGCAGTCTCTGCCACCCTCCACCCTTATAAACCATATAAGTGTTATAAGGGTGGGGCAATATTGCTAGTATCTGCCACTGCATTCAGTATGTCATCTTTCACGACATTAGTATATTTCATGTGAAATTGAACTATATCTTGATTGTGGAGGCAAAATATGTCTTTGTTCATATTTTATTTCAAGGCTCAAGTGCTTATATTTAAAATTTCCCAGATCTGAAACAAATCACCCTTTGTATTCAGAGTCAGAGTAACAAATTCAGTACAATCTGGGAATCTAATATCCAGATCTTTGAATCTGTTATGCAGCTACTTCATTGTGTTTTAATCTTATTTATGAGTTTGGTTTGTAGCTTTCATTCAGCTCAGGGCCACAGATTTACGTCCAGCTTCGTAGTGATGGCACCAGCTATAAGCTGTTTTAACTTTCATTCATGCACAGTTGAACCCCAAATGACTCATAATC
Source organism: Fundulus heteroclitus (assembly GCF_011125445.2). Taxonomy (NCBI): domain Eukaryota; kingdom Metazoa; phylum Chordata; class Actinopteri; order Cyprinodontiformes; family Fundulidae; genus Fundulus; species Fundulus heteroclitus. The sequence continues at coordinate 115,061 of NW_023396754.1, forward strand.
CCGGCAGAGATTTAACATGATTTTCGTTTGACCAAGAAGTTTGATTCTGATAGGACATGAGACAGGTATCGCTGAAAAGATTATATATATGAGAATCCATTTTGAAAAAAAAGTTTAGCTGATTAATTTACATTTTAGTACAACAATTACATGTAGAAAATCTAGAGCAATTTATTCAACAATTAGTATGAAAATCTTTTGGTTTGTCCAATAACTTCTTAGGAGTTTGTAAAGTGGAGTGCTTCCCTTGCAATACAAAAGTTGTGGGTTAGATTCCAGCTTCCTCATGTTACATGTCGCTGTGCCCCAAGGCAAGGAACTTAACTTCAGGTTTCCTACTGATCTGTGTATCGGTATATGAATGCATGATTTTTACTGAGTGCGTCTGGGTTAATGTGGCTCCAGTGTGTAGAGTTCGGTTTATTCACTGTCACAAACTCCTTTGTTGCTAATATCTAAGTACCATCCTGAATTTGTCCAACAAACCATATTTGCAAATCATCACATTCACACTGCAAATCTATGAATTCACAAATATTAAAGGACCAAAATATTTTACCGGAGTCCTTTAAGTTTGCAGTTGGGACTCTTTAGGCTGTCAGCCAGCAGCTCTACTCCAGAGTCGTTCAGATTATTTCCGCTTAAATCCAGCACTTCCAGGCCACCAGACTTCATGGTGAGAGCTGAAGAAATGTTACTGCAGCACCTGTCAGTGAGGTTACACTCACTTAACCTAAGTTGGGCAAGAAAATGAAGGTAAGCATGTTGCAAACACAATTCCTGTGCACTAAATGAAAAAGATTTGCCCTTAACGTGAGTTGGAATTACTTACAAAGCTGTCCTTGATGCTTTGAGCACTGGTAGCAGCCTCTCTAGAACTGCATCAGATCCATGATACTTTTTCAGATCAAAAACAGACAAGTCATCATTGGAAACAAGCAGCACGAAAGCCAGAGCCGACCAGTGGGCCGGTAAAATCTTACTGACATCCCCCAACTTGTAGAACCTTTGGACTTGCTCCACAAGAGATTGGTCCCCCAACTCATTTAAACAGTGGAATAGATTAATGCCCTGGTTGGTATATGACATCTTCTCTATTTTACGGTGAATGTAGATGATTGTCTCCTCGCGGCTCTGTGGAAGTCTGTCTTTTGCTCCGAAGACTTTCCTAAGAAGCTCCTGGTTTTTATCTTGAGACAGACCCAGCAGGAACCGTAAGAACAAGTCCCATTGTCCATAATCACTGTCCAAAGCTTTATCCACTGCACTTTTATGTAGAAAAATGACCGGACTTTCTCCTCCCACAGACACCACTTTCACAGTTTTTTTGCTGAGAAGATTTTCCCCATGCTCTACAAAGGTCTTGTGTACATACAGAGCTGCAAGAAACTCCTGGACACTTAAATGTATAAAAGAGTAAACAACCTTTTTGTGAAGACCACTTTCTTTTCTTATGATCTGTGTGCAAACACCAGAATAAACAGCAGCTTGTTTCAGGTCAATGTTGCATTCTTTCAAGTCTTCTTCATGGAAGATTATGTTCCCCTTTTCCAGCTGTTCAAATGCCAGTTTTCCCAATTTCATGACCATATCTTTGTCCGGATCACCTCCGTGGTAATCTTTTTGTTTTTTCAACTCTGTCTGTTTGATCAGGAAGTGCATATACATTTCTGTTAACGTTTTAGGGAGTTCATGTTGATCCTGATTTGACAGAAGGCTCTGAAGTGCAGTGGCTGAAATCCAACAAAATATAGGAATGTGGCACATGATGTAAAGACTTCTCAAAGGTTTCGACAGAAGATGATCTAAGATCCTTTGAGCAACTTTCTTGTCACCGATATTCTTTCGAAAGTATTCCTCCTTTTGCTCGTCATTAAAGCCTCGTACCTCTGTCACTCTGTTGATGTGCAATTTGGAGGAATCTTATTGGCTGCAGCTGGTCGAGTTGTGATCCAGACTGAAGCGTTTGGCAGCAGTGTCCCTTTGAATAGGTTTGTGAGTATGACGTCAACTGTTGTAGTCTTTGTAGCACTGCGACACATCGTGTTATTCTCGAAGTTCAGAGGATATTTGCTCTCATCCAGGCCATCAAAGATGAACAAAAGATTAGATTGCTTGTATACTGAATCTTTCAAATCCTGGACCTCTTCAAAATAGTCACATATTAAATCAATAAGACTGACACTTTTCTCATTTATCAAGTTTAGATCTCTAAATGTGAAGGGAAATACAAAATGGAAGAAATGGTTGGCTTTTCCATCTGCCCAGTCCCGAGTGAATTTCTGAACAGCCACTGTTTTTCCAATACCAGCGATTCCCTTTGTCAGAACTCTTTTTGGTGGGTCCTCTTCATTTGGTAAAGCGTTGAAAATGTCATTGAGATGGATTTTTCTTTCTTCGTTTGTACACCTTGTGCACTCCAGCTCAATGATCTCATGTTCCCTGTTGACTTCACCACTGCCTCCCTCTGTGATGTACAGCTCTGTATAGGTTTTGTTTAAAGAAAGGTTTGATGATTCTTCTGCCGTTCCTTGAGACAGAGTCTTCGTCATTGACTGAAGGTAGCGTTTTAATTCATCTTGGCAACGTTGGATGTTGTCTGCAGGATTAAAACCAGAAATCAAATTTTATATGTTATCTTCAAAGATTTTCCAAGTGGAAATACCATTTTTGAAACTAGTTCTGCCAAACCAAACATAACAGTGAAGGCCAATTTTACAGACCCAAAGTGAAATATAAGACTAGGAAAAAAATAGACAAGAAACAAAAACAGAGGCTCACATTTTCTGCTTTACAAACAAAAAATATAATTGCAAAAGCTGGAAGGATTCTTCTAATTAAGTTTGAATTAACATTATTTTTTAGATACTATCCATTATTAGATTAACTAATTCATGCAGTTAAGCCTAAAATTATTTATATCACTGGCATATTTTGATTCAAAATTATTTTAATTAAACCAAAAAGTTTTTGTTTTTTTTGATTGGAAATGAGATGAGCATATCTTAAAAGATAATATAATAATATAAAGAGGTCTCAATTTCAGAAATGCAATTCTGTTTTCAGATTCATTTGAATAAAAAATGGCATGCAATGAACACATTTCTCCATAATCAGTGGAAAAATCTTTATAGACATTACATCAATCAAACCCTTCTTATAATAGCTGACCAGCTTATTGCATCTTTCTAATGGTATTTTTTAATTATTTATCATTGGTTGTGAGCTCCAAGGATTGAAGGCCTCCTCTTTAGCTCTATCTGTGTATTTATTAGATGCTTTTATAGAGTATAACAGCCAAAAGAATCCCAATGATGTGATAGTTTTCGGCTCTGAAATCTGCCTCCTATATACTAGGTTTGCAGCATAATAGCTGATTTTTACACCTGTGTTGAGGAAGTTAAACCATGGTTGTCCCTCTGTGGTGTTATCCGGTATTTTACCGCTGGAGGTGAGGTGCCAGAGTGTGACCCCTGGACGTGGGGACGACTGATGTGTTTGAGACAGAAGGGATTATTTTTGTCATTGGCCATGGTCAGAGTCGAGGACAAATTCAACTGGGATCGGACTGTACCCATCATTTCCTCCTGCTCTCCGGTCCCATTCCTCTGAGAGACAGCTAGATATCAAATCAGATACGCTCAATTTTTCCAGACAGGGGTCTTGGGAAAACTCTAATAAGGTCTAAGAGCTCTCAGATCTTGTATCCGTTGAATGAGAATTGCAGGCCATTCTTTTATTCATCTAACCATAGCCCTTCATGTTCTAAACCAATAGAAAATTGTTTCTGTCTTATTCATTTTTATGTCTGTTGTGTTTATTACTTATTATTTTAAAATATAGATTAGTTTCATTATCAATAACAGCACACTTTTAATCAAGTATTTGGCTCCAGGTTATGTTTTTCATAAGCTTTTGAAGACATGCTCTTATCTGTTGTAGAAACACATTGCTGTGCTTAAGAAATAGATTAAACTCCTGGTCTTCTGGAATGCATATTAACTGATTTTACAATGGGAAAAGAAAATAATTTGCATCATATCGATTTATAGACAGCTTAATTAATGGTTAATTACTTCTTAATTATAAGGCACTGAAATCCAAATAAGGGAAATATATGTTATAGTATTAAGATGAATATTGTATCAGACACATCTCAGAGATACATATTACCTTCCAGTTTGGGAGTGACAACATTACCTTGGTCTGTCTGACCTGGAACTGAAACAGAAATGTACAAACATTAGTTATTTTTTAATAGGTTTTAAGAGGGTATACACAGTCCTAAGTACTGAACAAATCCAATCTGTATTATTAATATTAAATTATTTGTAAATATCTTTAAATATTTACCATGTGTACAGCTTGTGTTAAAAGTAATATTATTTGCGTGTACATTATTAAAATGGTTTGCGTTGATGTTGCTTCCATGCTGGGCGGAGATGACCGTGCCTTCTGTCTTATTTTGATCTGAAAGAGAACAGACATCTTAGCTTCTTATTATTCCATTTTGTTCCACAGCTGAAATATAGCAATAAAAATTACCTTAAAAAAAGCAAACTTTGTTATAATACAGTATTTAAACTTGACCTTTAAAATGCCTGCCTTTTGTGTTATTGTACATATTTCTGCTTAATCTTATAGGTAAGGAAGTCTGCAAGGGTTTGGCAGGAACCTATTGTTATGGCTTGTTTAATTTGTGCAATCTTTTGCTAATAGCTAAAGGTAGTCTAATCAGTTATAGGCTGTATGGAGTTCTTGTCAGCTCAAAACATCCACAAAGTAACATATGCTGAAAAACAGATAACATCTCCATGAAGACACATTATTTGTTTAGATGTCATGGGAGGAGACCATCTCCACTATGGAGTGTGTATAAGCTTAGAAAAAGAACATGTAGCTTTGATTCGGGGCTCTTCATCTTTGGAACGTTATTGTTCCAAAAATTATTATTGTAAGAGCCAAACGCTGAAAAACTTTTAATTGTTTCTCTGACAAATTAAAGTGTTAAAGTCTAACATTGAAGTTGAGTCACTTTTAAAGGGTATTTATAGTGATGAGCTGCTTGGAGGAGTAAAACTCAAACCTTTTACTCAAGTAAAAGTATAAAAGAACCAGATATAAAACCACATGAAGTATTAAAGTAGAGGTAATCACCCCCACCCGTTACTATAATTGTATATTATGATGTTAATATTGACAAAAATTGGGACTGACAGTTTCACCTACATATATGTCCACTGAAAACAAACCATTTAGTACAATGCAAATATGTTAAAGGTCCATATAGGTGCAATACTGAGTATCAACATGGGTTTCATGGAAAATTTCAGAAAATCTAATGTCTGGTTGCCTATTAGTATTGGTGCAAAAAGTCAAACTTCAGAGACATATTATTGATAACCTTTTACTTGTTATTATTTTAATTTAAATGAACATCCAAGCGTAGCTACAGTTAGTGTGTTTGTGTTTCAGTATCATTTGTGTTTGCAGCATGTCTGCAATTTGTGTGTCTAATTTCTGCGATTGCAGTGTTTCTCATTTGGTGCATTTTTCCATTGCATGTGTTTTGTGTATCTATGTTAACTTCTTTTTTGTGTTTGGACTACTTTTTGTGTTTGCGGCACATTCATGTATTTGCAGTGCGTTTGCTTCTCTTGGCCACCGTATCTTCACCCATCCTGCCTGTAAGTTTATTTTTGGGGGATTTTTGATAAAGTATCATTCACTTCATCATGCGGTTCCCTAGCTCTGCATTTCGGTCCTGCTACAACCACATCAACCCTGACAAATATGTTATAATTTTAAAGTTAGATAGGTGTTCAGCTGTTTCAACTCGGTCCTGAAGTCAGGTGTTTTCTTCTTGTTGCTGAAATTATTTACGGCTATGCAGTGATCATGCGGAGGGTATTATTGCACTATTGGTTTATTGCCTCGCTACTCACAAAGGCAGACAGGTTCTCTCATGTTTTCACTGTCTAGATAGAGAATGCAGGCTTCTGTCAGCTGAGACTGTTGTATCCTTTCCGTCTTTGCCAGCTTTCGTTAAAATGTAACTGAATAACATTCTGAACTAATCTCATCAAGTCACCAGGTATTGTTTTTAATTATTTTAAACTTTTTTAGCTTTTGTGCTCCAAATAGATTTGTTTTTTTAAACAAGCTGGCTTTTTCTCAAAGCCAGCTTGTTAATCTCTGTGGCTCATTGTAGGAAAATCAAGCTTTGATCTTACCTTGCTGTGATGTTGCCTCGTCGACAGCCCGCCCAGCTGCAAAGCGGTCTTCCATACTCAGTTTTTCTGACAGCCTAACTGCAGACTAAAGAAAGTTAAGGAATGCGCTAACACATAAAAAGGTTTACCCTCTCCCGTATGCCCATCATGACATAGTTCCTTCAGTCTGGATGTTGATGTTAAACAAGAAAGGTCCTTTTTCTCCAAGCGGAAAACATTAACTAGACTTCCTGGTAACTGACATGAAAAGGAAACCTAGGCGGTCGCAGCTGCCAGTCTCATTTAAATGTGGTCACGTGAAACAAACTTTGGTTTCACCTCCTTATGACTCACCACACATGTATTTCTCTGTGTTTGTATAATAAACCTGCAAGCAAACAAAAACACAATAAATTTACTTTGCTTCAGGTAATAATGGCTAATAACTTATACAATTTAGCCTTATATAACCTTAATTGTCATTTGATAAGATATGAAGTATACCACAACTAAATAAGGGATGTACGGGGGAGGGGTTGTTGATACAATCTTTAAAGCAGTAAAAGGATTTAAATAATTTTTAATAACTATTAATTATAAAAAAAACATGCTGAGGTTAAAACCCATGGTTTGAATCTGGTTTAGGTTATGTTTGGCCTGTGAGATAATTTTCTTAGTGTGTTATGAGCCACTTGTGGAAGAACACGGTACAGCTTCTATTAAACTTCCCATAATGCAGTGGAACAAAGTGCACTCTAATATCAGTCATGGCTTGCCCTTTGTGTCCTGCGTGCTCAGCATATGTACTAAAGAGGAGTGTGTGGGGAAGGCATGATAACTTTGTGACACAAAACACATTTATATTTAAACAGATCTTTTTCAGGGTTGAATTGTTATAGAGCTAACAAAACAAATCAATGAAACAATGATAGTTGGAGGCACAAATTTGACTTTACTGGGAATCATTTTGAACCAGAATTATAGATATAGGCAAAAATATACACAGTAAATATACCCCCCCGTTGAGGAAAAAACTCTGTGTTCATTGTATGAGCAATAGCACAAACTACTTCTCTCTGTTAAAGATTTATTGAAGATTCAAGCATGTACAAGCTCTGTTTCCTATTCAACTCACTGTGCTCTCTGAGTCTGAAACACCTTTATTCGGCTTTGATTGTTTGCACAATCAAGGAATTTGACTACTGTTTTAGCCCTCACGTGTAACCAGTACAATAATATCATGTGTGCAGAGAAAAGAATAGAAGAAAGGTTGTGAGTTGTAGAAGTATATATACATATATATAATAATCTGGCTGTAAAGTGTCCGTTGTGTTCATCAGATTTACAGTGATTTTTGAAACCGCCACTTGTTATGGGAATTCTAAACAATAATAACTGAATTTCCATCTTTACTAAATGAAGAGACAGTGATGATGAAGTTCCAGCACTTTTATTGAGAGACAGAGCAGAGATCACATACATTGGAAAGTAATCGCACCCCACGGTCCCGCTGCAGTCTGCGTCTGCCCTGTCTCTGCCTGTCTTGCTTTTCCGGCTCTCCCTAATATTGCACAGTGGCCTTGGCCTGATACAAAACAAAGACAGTCTAGCGTAGGCAATCAGTATCCCCCAGAGCAGTTGCAACATTTGGCCTCGCAATCAGCAAACAGTGGATCTTATACACAGCCATCATGTCTGCAGGCCTCCTATGTCCGAGTGGTGTGAGGCCATAGTGACTTCAGAATAATATTTTTATAACACCAACATGAGGGTAAAAGTATAAATAGTTTCAATATATCACAGAAAATGTGCAACAATCTGTGCATACATGTCTGACACAATAAATGAGTCCCCATGGTTAAGCGTTGGAGCACCTACTCTGCCTCGTGTTAACCTCATTACACTCATGCCTTCTGCTGCTATATGTGTGTGCGGGGAGATAGTTTGCTACACTTGCCTCTTACTAAGGAGTGTGTTTACAGGAAAAGGTTAGTAACCTGCCAGAATGCTGCTACAGGCAGCAGCTTTGAGATTGAGCCATTGAAGGAGCCTTTGCTTATCAGTCTGAGCGTGAGAGAGAGAGCTGCTTTGTGAAATAGTAGCTGTTGACCAGAAATCATTGTCTCATCAAGTATTCATTCTCAGTTGTAACAACAAAGTGCTGTAATTAAGTGCTTTATACCTTTATCAGGTTCAAGGTGTTTATGTGTGATGGCAGAATGACTAAAAAAAATCCTAACATAACTTAGACAGTTGCAGCTCTACCAAAAGATTCTTACTGGCACCAATGAGTTCATTTAAATTGGTTGGTTTCGTGGCACAAACCCACCTTTTATACATAATATGTAATTTTTTTTTGTTGATACAGTTGAGCTCAATGTTTTCCAAAATACTCAATGGCAGTGCGCTTTATCTGCCCCGAAATCTAAAGTCATATTTAAGAAATATGAATTTTATTGAAAAGTTATTTTTTTCAGTAACTTAATGCAATAATTGACAACACAATATATAGATTAATTACACACAGACTGGTTTCAAGCCTTTATGTCTATTAATTGTCTGTAAACAAAACATTGGATATTAGAATATTTAATCAAACCAATACAAAACACATTTTAATAGAGAAATCTGGGGTTAATGAAAACTGTTTAAAACCAGTTTAAGGGTTGTTATTTCCAAAGAGTACTTTTAATCTGACAAACAAGCCTTATCATAACATACACTCATAAAACTTTAAACTAGACAAGGAAAATGTATTAAGATGGCACATTTCAGGAACAAAACAGTTCAAAGTACGGTACATGAACAGAACATAAGAAGATAAAACAAAGAGGAAAGTACATTGCAGTATCAAGAGAAGTTGGACTACAAATTTAATCCAATGACGTTTCAATACATTTTATTGAAATAAATGGCTTCTATGTTTAGTTGAGTTATCATGATATCACTTAAAAAACCCACACCAAATTATTACAAGGTGTTGAAATGCTTATTTGTAGCTCTTTTTCAAATTCTGACTTTACTTCCCAAGTGTTCTCCCAAAACACACCCAAAGGTGGGCATTATTATTATTATTATTATTATTATTATTATTATTATTATTTACTTGAAGAGGCTTTACATGTGTATATAATTGTGTCAATGTGTGAAATAATACTCAATTAACAACTAAACTTTGCAACACTTTGGTTATCCACATGGAGGCAGCAGCATCTAGGGAAACATTTTTGCAACAAGTGATCTTACTAGGGGCTAATGTTTACTTCCTTTAGGTGTATAAAAATAAAACATTACTAAATAAGATTATTTATTATTTATTCATTTTTGGTTGTGTTGATGCAAGTGCATACATTACAAACCACTTATTCTAAGTATCCTAGTCAAAAGGCTGTGGCTTTGCTGGATTTCTCTCCGTCTTGACTTCCTTCAAATTAATTGCATATCCATTTTTGTCATTTGTCAGTAAGCTTATCTCAAGCTGTCCTATTTATTGTTGTTTATAAATAAGTCAAACTGCTTCATATAAAAATGTTGCCTTTTTCCTTGACAGGGTAAACTGTCTTTGCTAATGCTGAATCAGATGGCATCATGTGACCAATGGTAAAGCATACCACCATATTATATTCTAACTAGTTTATCCTGCAAACCACCATTGGGCACCAGCCTTTTATCATTTCTTTCTTCAATTATATTAAACAGCTCTCTCTCTAAATAGAGCTATAAAAGGCTGCACTTCTCACTTAATATTACCTAATGGTTCACTGTGTGCCCACTGGAGGGCAATATAAGATTTTAAATATATAGGGAAAAAATATAGAAAATTGCACTATAATCATCAGCTTGTCAGGAGCTTCTTGTGCTAAACCCCCCTGGGGCTTTCATCCTATATACAGTGTACAAACTTTGCCAACCCAACCCAAATTATCCTACAAAGCAAAACCGTGTATTGCTCGTTATACCCTTTCTAAGAGTAGTGGGGATGAAGGAGGGGGGGGGGGGGGCAGGACGGAACAGGGAGAGAAAAAACAACCGTCTCCGAAGAGAGAAAGAACAGAAACAGCCTTTCTGCTAACAAGTTGAACATAACTATGGTTTGTTTAAACAGGACTCTTATTTTGTCTCGCCCTGCAATCGTCCAATGGTGCCATGAGTGTTCATACTATATGAATAGGGAACATTAATGTGGATTAATGGCATTTTGTTTAACTTAAGAGAAACTTTAAAGCTAATATCCACGTGACCTGGATCGACTCTCAATATAACTCCGGTCATTTGTCCCTTTACAGTGCCCTCCTTGTAAGTTACCTATTCAATTATTTAGTGAGAAATAATTACAATAATTAAAGTGATTTACATTTTATTCCTATCAGGGGCAAATTTACAACCGCGATGCGAACGAGGCATTTGAAGCGATACAAATGGTCCTAAAGGTTGTTGATTTCCTTGTTTGTTTAGCAAATAGTTCTTTAAAAAGCTATTTTCTCAAAACAAATTACAGCACTCACTAGTTTCCCAGGTTACCAAGTTCTTAGTTATTTACAGGATAAATAATTACATTAATAAAAATGAAGTGTCCTAAAGATTATTGATTTTATCAAGCAAATCATTCTTTAAAATTTTATTTCCTCAAGTAATGTTTTATCTAACTCAGAGTTGCATTGTGAATGGTTTGAACACATATCCAATGATGAATACCATACAGATTGAAGGTTTTTTGAGTAAAAAAAAAAATTCTCCTGCAAAAGCTAAGGAATGTTTCCCGCTGCTTTGATTTTGATGTTGGTCTCACAGAAAACAAGCTTTACTTAGCTGGGCCCAGCTTGCTCATTATTGGCAGGTCTTCGAACACCATTCAGACCCACCGAAGAGGAAGATGACAGCGTCTCCCCTGTGCTGCTCCAAGCAGCGGGCGAAAAGAGAAAGATGAGAGGGGGAGAGCCTGGACTTATGGTGGTGGCACCCTGCTGAGGGGGCAGTCCCCTGATGCCTGCAGCATCTCACATTTGATGTGGCTTCAGCCTTCAGAGTCTTACTGTTATGTCTTTCTATTGACTGATGTCACAACACTAGGTATAGTTCATAAACATTTCATCAATTTAGAAATTTTGGAAATTCTAGCTTTGTACTTACTGAATAAGAGCTGCTAAAATCTATCAGTTGTCAAAAGAAGATGGTAGAGTTAGCAACTGTAAGGAACCAGACAGTTGTTAAGAACCAGCTAATGTTTAATTAATGCCTGTTTGTGTTGTACTTTCTGAACACTTTATATATATATATATATATATATATATATATATATATATATATATATATATATATATATATATATATATATATATATATATTGCCTGGTGGCAACCATTTGAGCAGGTTGTTTTAGCAGCCAGTTTTCAATACTGCCACTGATAAGGACATTCCTTTAATCTCAGAGGAACAATTACTATAATAAAAGTTCCTCTGGGAAGGGCTTATATGCCGCCAGTAATCATCAATTTTAAGGATGGGGTAAGCAAAGCAACATCCAGCAAAAAAACATGCATAAACTTTGGTTCAAAGAGTATTGCACCACAATCGTTTTTAAAGCAAACAAATCCAATATTTATATTTATTTATTATCATCCTATTATAATGAGAAATCAGGGCTGCACAGAGGTACAGTTGATAGCATTGTTGCCTTGCAGCAAGATGCACAGAGTTTGAGTGTTTGTATGGATTCTCTCTGGGTACTCTGTATCTGCGTTGCCCTGTGATGGTTTGGCGACCTGTCCAGGGAGTGGACACGGATAAGTGGGTATATAGATAATGGATGGATGGATGGTGAATGGATGGAGAATGAAAAACCCTGTTATACCCTTTGTAATAACTTGAAGCATAGTCTAAAACCACTTTTTGGACTTTCAACACTGAAATGCTTTTGTTTCAGTGGTGCTGCGCCACAATTTACAACAGAAATAGAGTAAGTTAGTTTGCAGATCTCTCTGTGTCATTGCAAAGTTTTTAAAAACAAAATAAAAAAAAACTTAATTCTCCACATATCATTGACTGTTGGTGACTAATAGTCAGCAGTCGACTAAATCAAAAATATTTTCATTTATGTTCTCCTTGCAGGGAGAATTGATGCATCAAGCCAAGTGCAATCAATCGTCAAAGACAAAAACAATACACTTTCTTTCATTATCAGCCTCTGCCCTTGAAATGTTCCTTCGTATATAAAATTGTCACACTTCCTGCCCTGTGTGTTGTGTTTGTGTTTGTGTGTGTTGTAAGCATTACCGAGGCCACTCCATTTGACAGCCCGAAATTGATTTGAATAAAAAGGCCAAGGAGTGGGGAGAGAAAATAAGGAGGTGTCTGTTCTATACGGTGACAAAAAAAAAAAAAAAAAAATGGGGGGCGGAGAAGCACGGGCAAGGAGAGAGGGCAGCCTGTGCCTGCTTTGCATGCACGGGGGCTTCTTCAGGAGAAAGAGTTGACAGGGCGCCGCAGTGCTGCCTCCAGCTCTCAGACAACAGCTGCTCAGAATGAGGAGACGTCCTGAGGGTGCTACGACATGTCTCCCTCTTTTTCCATCTCTCCTTTCACCTGTCTGCCTCTTCCTCTCAGCAAACAGATTCACGCGAGACACTTGCGCAACATGTTGCTTCCACCACTCTCTCACAAATGACTCCGTCTCAGTGACGCACGCTCACCTCCGTTCCCTTTGTGAGGTTCATAACTGGCAGGCTGCTGGCGCTCAAATAAGCAAACACGAATAAACCAGGTATGTCTGAATTGTGATGGGATCTGTGATTTCCTCAGTTAAATTTGAAAAGGCGTATATAAGGATTAATTATCGGCCCTTTAATGAAAATCAAATGCTCCTCCTCGGTTGTTCCCCTGAATGCAGCTGAGAGATATTTCGTTTGACAAGCTTTCGTATGAGCAGCAAAAGCTCATTTCATCTTATTTACATTTGTCTCATTTGGTTACTCACAAACTTTTTAAAAGTCAGCTCATTGTTTTTCCCTTGCCAGGAAGGTAAATTTCTGTTTATTCTACCCACTCCGCGGTTGTCTTATTTATATTCTAACCAACACAGATGTATATCTAGGAATAACAAGATAGTGGGATCTTGGCCTGGCCCTATAAATCACGTCCCACCACAAGGCCCTTGTGAATGATTTCACATCATGGAAAAATAAACAAAAGCAGAAAAAGAAAAATGTATTGTAATAAAATGCAGCATGACTTAGTGAGCTGTGCAAGCATCATACAATGAATTCACTGAATTTAAAAAACAATCGGGGTTTTACATCCAAATCTAAAATAGATGGAGAGACTAGGGATATAGCAATCTGTACCATTACTATTATTAACAGTATTACAATCAGTTACCCAACATGTACAATGCGTCAAAGAAAACATACATATATTTATTCTTTGTTTCTAAAGATGCATCAGATGCCATTATTTTTAATATACTTTCATTTTGCTCTGCTGCTGATTTTTTTTTTTTTTTTTTTACATAGAGTTGTTTGGGGAACACTAACATGTTTACAATGTGTTTTTGCATTAACGTGATGCTAAATCAGCTCTGAATCACATTTTAGTGAAGTTCCAGTTAAATTTGTATGGACCTAGCTTCCGGGAAAAGATGTTCTCTTGCTTCGGCGGTTTTGTTTTGAATGTCTTAAAATTTAAAGACCGCCGCTTCAGCTGCTCTCTGTCCAACTCTTTCTCCTACACAGATGTGTCTGGAGATATCTAAGCCCAGCAAAGAAGGTTATATGAGCCACAGCATCAAAGAGTGTCTCAAGATTTGTTACCTTGACAAGATCAGATGTGCACAGGCTGCCTAGAAGACATTTTTGGAAGTGCTGCATATGAAATATTGGTTATTGTTAACAACTTATTGTGCAAAATGTGGTGCATAGTCTGATGGGAATGCAGCAGACAGAGAATATAATCACATCGTCTATTGGGAGTTGTGTTTTGTCAATCAATACCAATTATTAAAAAGTGCTATGATAGGACCATCCCTATAATGTACTGTACATCTAAATACCAATATAGACATCAGATTTATTTTGGTTTGCCCATTAAGAAGGAACAAGACAGCTTGAAAAAGGCTGTTTTTCCTGCTGTCCCATTCATTAATTTTTATTTAGAAACTAGGAGCTGATGCAATCCATGGCCTGCATGGTGGTGTGGCTGGTAGCACTGTTGTCTTGCTGCCAGAAATGGGCTTGTTCAAATTTTCGACTTTCTCTGAGTTCATGCAAGATTTTCCAAGGCTACTCCAGTTTCTTGCCACTCTTCAAAAGCATGTACTGTACCGAATATAAATATTTTCCCCTTACTGATTTATTCTCCTTTTGCTTTACATTTGTCACATTGCCGTGTTTTAGATCATCCAGAAAATGTAAATATTGCAGAAGGCAGGTAAACTATGAACTGGGGGGTTCATTATTACCATTTTTATAGGAAAATAGAAATCCAGACCAACATGGCATCATGTGAAAATTTTAAAACCAAGTGATGGAAGATTTTTCTATCACTGGGAGGAAACTTTTGGCTCACTCTTTTTTGCAGAAGAGTAATAATTCAACCATATTAGAGGGATAATATTATGACCTTACACAGGCCTCATTAAATGGCTTGAATTACATTTTGGTGAAGTTCTGGTTAACTTTGTCTGGAACAATCATCCAGAAGAAGCTGCCGTGCCGCTACATCTCAAATCTCCAGATTTGACCAGGCAAATCCAAATCTTGCATTTTATTTTTTAGAGCCATTCAGCGGAGGAATTGCTGGTGTGCTGCATAACGTTAGTGGGTCTGACTTTAAGGCCATGAACTGATGGCCGGACAGTCTCCCACATGATTTTCTCTAGGTCCTGAAGCAGCAAAGCAGTCCAAGACCATCACACTATCACCATAATATTTTTGTCTAATGTTCTTTTTATGAATTGCTGTGCTAATTTTACGCCACATGTAACAGGATGCACACCCTCCAACAAGTTGCACTTTTGTCTCAGTCCCATTAATCATCATTATTGAGATGGCCTTTGTTTTGTTTTGTTAAGCAGTAGTTTTCACCTTTAAATGCCATTTTTACCCAATTTCTTTCTTAATGATTGATGAACATCGACCTTAGGAAAAAAAACAGACTTTGTTTCATAGGTTCAAGTGTATAAGAATTCAGATTTACAACATGTATGCAAATTTACAACCCTCAAAGGCCCACCGGTGGGACCCTGCTAAATAAACGGTATTCATGTATGATAAGAAAGCCTGTTTGTCAGTGAGACCCTGGGGACAGCAACAACCACAGACGACAGACAAAGCTTTAAATGATTTGTTGAAGTGACAAGTTAGTGAGTGCTTCTACCGGGCTTGGGAACGGGTTCCAGGATGGCACTGATGATGAGAGGTAAGAAATACTTTCAGCAACTGATATTTGAATCTGTGATGAGCTGTATAAATGGAGGCTTACTTGTTGACAATTATGATGAATGTGCGTGGAACGGATACTGATGACATTTCCTAATTCCAGGAGGAACTGAGGAGGCAGCGATGTAGTGGTGGATTGTTGGAGGGCAGACAGGCAGGTGGGAGTAAGTTATTTTGTGGTGGGACCCTGGTGACAGATCCAGACTAGCGTTAAGGAGACTTTGCAAAGGGCAGAGGGAAGACCAAAAGGGAGTTCCAGAGAGTAAGGAAGCAGTAAACAGGTAACCTGAGAGCGTACCGAGCTTCTACCTGAAAGGTGAATATAGAGGAGGTATGCAAAGGATCATGACAGCACAGAGTAACAAAGTAAGAGACCTGATCACTCCTATGAGAGTGAGAACTTCCTGGTGTCTGTCTTGGGGAATCCACTAATCTTTATGTTCCTTCTGATTGGCCCCATCAGCTTTGTGGATGCACCTGCAATACGAAGAGGTGAACACACACACACACCTAATCCTACACCCAGCACTGAAGATATATCCAGGAAATCATACCGTGCAAACTACACATGGTCAATAGTTTGTTCCTGAACCAATATTGAGCAGCTTTCAAAAACGCCATACACACACGTAGCATGTTTTACATCTTTGCCTCAATCACTGAAAAGGCTTTTTTGACTTTCCTCTACCAAAGAGAGCAATGAAAACGTTGAATGATGGAGCTTTTATATAGTTTTGCCCTTGCTTTGTCAATAAAGGGCATACTCTGATCTCCAGACAGAAATCAATTTCAGAGAAGACAGAGAGATGAAGCAAAGCTGTAGTGTGTGTGTGCCTTACAGTTAAAATATATCAATGTTTGGAGAAATTTTAACGTTAAAGGTAACTCAGGAACTGTTAATTATAGGTGGAGCAGTATTTATACATCTTAGAAAAATCAATTTACAAGCACTCTAACAACAAGTTTTCTCCTGAATGTGGAAGAAATTTCTACCCTCTTTGGCTAGATTGGAGATGCAGCCCTTTCAAAGTCTGCGTTTCCAGTTGGTCACACATGAGGAGCCCTCTTAACCGAATCTTGCATTATATTAGCTAGCTAAATGTGTGTGTTTGGCACTTCAAAATGAAAAGGAGTTCTGGTTTTAGCAGCATTGCTGTGATCTTTCAACACAAAAAGGTGGAGCCAACGGAGAGTGAAAATCCATTACGAATCTGTTATATCCTTCTTAAGAAGGTAATTTAAAGTTTGAGGGTAAGATTTGAAAGTAGAAGGTTAAACAAATTAAGTGTTTTGCAACTTAGGTCTCAGGTCCCCTTTTCACTTATACAAAAACCAGGTGGATGGTATTGTTGCAGATACTCAGACTTGTGTTTCGCATGCTTACACTGGCAAAGGGTCACATCTGGATGACCTAATGTGTTGCATCCTTATCTCTGCTCTCTTGAAGTAGAGGAAAAAGAAAAACTATGTCCACCATTAGCTTTACCCACATCCATATAGTAAACTCAAAACAGGTTTTAATACACCCAAAAGGAAAGCATTGCTGAAAACCATATCTACCCTCTACCATAGAAGGCAAAAGTTAAGCTGTAATTAGACATAATTTGTACCCAAAATTCAGCCCGACACAAAGATACTTTTAAGAGATTTATTAGAGAAACTGGTGTAGCCAGTGTGGGAAAACTTCTGGAACTGGCTCAGGAACCTCTGCAAGGAAGAGAGACAGGTTGGTGGCTGTGAGTCCAACGGTGGGAACTGGCAGAGAGGCGGAGTCAGACAACAGGCACAGGTCGATGTGAGAACCAATAGGAGAGTCCAAAAAGGGCGAGGCAAACAGCGTCCAAACAAACAGTAACTCACAGAAAGACAGTCAAGGACCAGTGGAAGGTCTCCTCACACTACAGGTTTTGAGAATCTGGTGCCTGCACACTGGAGGAGACAGGAATCTATTGGCAAAACACAGGTGTAGCTAATTAGAGGAATCACAGGTGCAGGAAATCAGGGGATGATTGCTAGAGCAGCACAGCGAGCAGAGCGGGACATTAGCAGTCAGCAGCAGAGACACAGAATCACAGCCAAAAGCTGTGAATGTTACATAAGCGCTATGGATTTTGCCAAAAAAAGTTAAAAAACAAAACAACTGGACTTATTTTCAGAAGTTTGAAGATGTTTTGCTTCCCATCCAGAAAGCTTTCTCAATTCAAATGTCTGGAGTATTGTGGAGTTCCAAGCTTTACACTATTGCCCAAAAGGGGCTTGTCATGGCTTAGATAACATGCAAATTAAACCGCAAATTAAACTGAAACAGGCCCACTTCCATGCAGGTGATCCATTTTCCCTGTAAGCCAGGCCTACGATGACCCTAACGATTCCCCATTACTAAGGGGTGGACCAGTTTCGGTTTAATTTGCATGTTATCAAAGCCATAACAAGGCCTTTTTGGGCAATAATATAAACTTGGAACATTTGAATTGACAAAGCTTTTTGGATGGGAAGCAAAACGTCTTCAAACTTCGGGAAAAAGTCCAGTTGTTTTGTATTTTAACTTTTTTTGGAGTGATCATGACCTGGATGTCTGAGAATCTTTACCACTATGGATTTATTAACTGATTTTACATTTTTACCAGTTGTGAGGCAATACCACTGTATGTATGCAAATACAATTTAAACTTTGGCTTTTCTCCAGATCACATGGTGGGAAAACAATGCATTGTCGGAAATAGTCCAGAACTAGAGCTAATTTCAAAGATATTCTCTTGGAAAAATTTCTACCTGCCTGATCGCTTATGAAAATCTTTCAATCTAACTAACAAACTAATGCTTTATACCACATAGCATAGAGCATGATGTGTTAAAGATGTAAGTCAACTCAATGAAAAGCCTAACACTTGCCGTTCTACTTCACTTTACTATTAACTATGTGCAGTATATACACAACACCAATTGATTTTATTGTTGATGTAAATAGATGCAAATTACAGCAACATGCAACCCACTTGGGACATCAATGCCGGCTTGTAAAGTGATAACATATTACGTAAAAACAATGTATGCCAATGCATGGAGACATATCGCAACATGCAAACTGACAGGTTATAGCAAGTGAGGTAAAGCATGGCTCATCATTCAACAACTCTATCTTCTGCTGAAAGATCTCCCCCCACGTTTCCACTTATACATGATTTTGATTCCTGACGCCCCCCAAACCTTTTTGCTGGCCAATCATACTCTCCATATGGCGGCATCAACCATCCGTACCGATTCCCCCCTCATACTAAATTACGCCTCTTGGACTGGAAAAAACTGACTGGGAAAGGCTCAGTGAAGATGAGAAAGAGCCTAGGGTGTGCCACATTCCAATCTTATGGGATCTGTGGGAGGCATGCCCACAATCCAAAGGCCCCATGGTCTTTATTATTAACATGCAGAATCCAGAAATGTCAGTACAGAGCTCAGATGTGATTCATCCATGTCCCTTTCAACAAAGAAAATAGAGGATTCATCCAACATTTGGCAGCAATCTTGTGGTTTATAATGAAAACATTGAAACAGACATAAATTGTATTAATCTGTGCATCAAGGAGCTGCAGGCGTGAATCAACTAAAAGTTATAATCTGGTACAGCACATCAAATGGGAACATGTTTGTTTAAGTTACACATGATTCCTTTTTAGATAAAGTCAAAGTTATTGCCCATGCAGACTTATCATTGCATGATAATGGGGGTGCCTAACCTGGCCTGCCAGACTGATAATGTGAGGCACGTTTTTCAACGCACAAATACAGCAAGAATCCATCTTGCAGGCAGGATTAGGGTGCCTGTCCCTAGTGTAGGTAGAAGCTTAAAAGTTGAATGCAATCCCTCATTGTTTATTTAAAATTTAACTGATATCTGACTTCACTTTTAAACATTGATTCAATGTAATACTTCATATAAATAAATACATAAATGAAAATGGCATGGACAAAAAAGATGATATGATTAATTTATCCTTATGTGCCCAACAAGCAGTCTCTGTACCTCCTAATGGTATTCATTTGCAACCCCAAGCAGTTTGGTCCCCTGTTTTTCCAGATCTCTTCATAGATATTCAGCAGGATTAGGATCAGAGCTCATGGACAAGCATTTTAAAATAATCCAATGTTTTTTGTTTGTTTGATTTTTTTCACCGATTCCAGACTTCTTTTAACCCTTGGCAATCTTGAGACTTTATTGCTTCTTGTACAGATCCAAGGTTACCCATTTAGAATAGGAATAGCGGCCTTCTCTTTTAAGTCATCAATGGCGCATTGTTTGATGAATTTGGGACTCAATAAACAATGTAAACAATGGTTACTGAAAAGTTAGAGGCAGGAGGGAAAAACATGATGGGGGGGGGCAGACATCAGACACTAGAAAGCGAGAACTAGCTGGGCAACAGGAGGACGTGACAAAGAACATCGTAAACTGAAAGGTAACCTGGGGAGGCGATTAGTGAACCAGAAGCAGGTGGCTGATTGTTAACAGGCAGCAGCTGAGGAGGAAGACATTGAGCTGAAGTTAAACTGAGGAAATATTAATAGGAAAAGCCTGAACAGAAGAAACATAAAGATGAGCAAAGAACTCAAACCAAATTCACCCCAACATGTGTATGACTTAAAATACCAAATCAAACACTAGACTACAACTTCTACAAAATGGACACAATACAAAGTCCATAGCATCATGAGATTCCTTTTTACCGCCTGTTAATATAGATCTGCCCTGACAGAATAAAGAAAATCTGGATCAGAAGGTTTGTACCTTAAGAAAATCAGAAATCAGTATTGGCCTGGAAAAGCAAGAACCCGCACGTGAATGAAATTCCTGTGCTATGG